>NW_027495929.1:0-163773 GCF_021521415.1 Bidens hawaiensis
GTGTGTCTATATTAATGCTATGTGAATAGGCGTAGGAAATTACTAATGTGTAGAAAATACTAATTGTTTGTGTGTACGCTGTGTATGTTTGAATTTATGTGGAATCATTGTGGGCGGAAGGGGGGGCCATAGTGGTTGATGTTACGAGGAACCGTTTGTGGGCAGAAGGGGGGCCACAACGGTTGATTTTATGTGGAACCGTTGTGGGCGGAAGTGGGGGCAACAATGGTTGATTAAACACGGAATTTGGAAATACGTAGTACGAACAAACGATCACGATTTTATCGAAATTTCAAATTTATATTATAAACTTAAATGCCTGCATAATGTACACACAGAGACACAGTTGTACATGAATACAAACGTAAATACATTTTATATATATGCACGTACATGCAACTATGATCGTGTAGTACGCAAAACTGATTTCGTTAAAACTTATGAAACTCGCCAACTATTCGTAGTTGACCGTTTTTAAACATGCTTTTCAGGTAATCAGAAAGGTGGAATAGATTGCTTATGTGTTTCATGTTCGGAATTGTGATTGATGCTGTGAGCATTTGAGTTAGAAGTAAAGTAGTTGAAGAGCTAGCTTGGACTGTATCACCTAGTCTGTAAAAGATGTTAGAACGATGTAAAATATTGTAATTAGTTCGTAATGGTTTTTTTTATGAACAATGCATTTGATACCAGTTGTATCTGTTGCATTTCCGTTTTACGCTTCCGCAAATCGATTAACGGGGTGTGACATAATTCTAAATATAATTTCAAATTAATAGATGTTCGAGTTAAATAAATAAAACCGTGAGATTTTGACCTCTTTTGCTTTTAAAAAGTACAATTTTGAAAATTGAAGAAAATAGATTTGGTGAAACAGATGTTATTGTGATAATCGAGATTAAGGAAATGAGATGGAGGTACAAGATCCTAATAGATTAACTTCAATAAAGGAATTTTACTCAGGGGATGAAATTACGCAAAGGTTTAATTTATAACAAATAGTTAACGACATGCGGAGTCCTTAAAGATCGTATTCTTTAGGAATGAAGCTCTTAAGATATAAGTTTAAACATAATTAGCAAAAATTTTGGGTGAGTTGAGTTTGGTTAATTTGAGTATTTATGAGTTTAAAGAGAAGTTAATATAAAGTCATAAATTTTAAGGTTGTTATTTTGAGATTAGATCAATTCGATTAAGATATTCTAAAATTTTAATAGTTGGTAATTAATAATTTAAATATTAATGATAATGCGAAAATATACGTATTTTAAATTAAATTGTTATTAGATTAAATTGAAAAAGCGGATATTCCCGAATCACCGAGATAGTCCTATTCCAATTAGATCTTTAATATATAAAGTATGTAATTGAAGATATTTAAATTAGATTAAATTGTGAGTTCGTGAATTCTTTCTTTTTCACAAAATATTTTATAAATATTAGGAATTAAGTAAATTGAATTATAGATAATAGAAATTTAATTTAGAGTATATATAAAATAATTGAATTTTAATAATAAGGATTTTAATGTACTTGGAAATTTATAGCTCGAGGATTTGGATTTAATTAAGAAAGTATAATTTAAATAATATTTTAACGAATATGAGTTAATATAAGGTTTATTGTTCGGTGTATTTTAGTTTTGTCGAGGTTGACGGTCATTTGGTTAAAGGAATACAACAGCAAACTCTTCGTCGATTCTAGTAGTCGAAATAGTAATTACGGAAACAAGTGAACGACGTTGATTACAACGATGATTCTTAGGAAAGACATTCTATGAGGACTAACGATGGAAATGTGTAAGATGACAGGTGAGTTGTAGAAACGAGTTGATATGAAATAATGGGGATGCGTATATGTATATGAATTAGTACTAGTGAAGACTCGAGGACGAGTCAAGAATTTAAAATAATGTGCATAATTTTCTTGAGATATTTAATTTAATAACTAATGTTTACAAAAATTCAAAAGTAATATGTTATTGGGTTGGGCTTTCCATGGGCTTCCCATGGTAGCTCGAGATCCCAAATAAGATAACGAAACATGTTCAATGAGTTGGCCTCCCATGAGCTTTCCATGGCAATTTGAATGGCTCAACTAAATAAAACAACATAAAGTTTGTGAATTAGCCTCCCATGAGCATTCCATGGCAATTTGTTGGCCCAATTCTAATAACGTGTAATAAACAATTGAGTTGTTCAGCCCTATGAGCGTGCACATGGCATTTAACTAACCCAACTAATTAACGAATAATCGAATTAATGGAGTTGTTCGGACCATGAGCGTTACATGGCATTCAATTGACTCAACTAAATATCGAATCACGAATCAAATATAAGTAGTTGGTGTATCTCGGGAACCACCCCGGACGATACGTTCCAAACAAAATCAAATCGAAAATGGTTTAAACAATGAATAGTTGGAGTGCCCATGGATTTTTCCCCCAAATAAGCATTTAAAATAATTTAAAACAAAAATTTGGAAGTATAACCGTTTAGTCGGTTATGTTTGCCACGTAACCGTTTAGCCGATTACGGGTACCACTTTAGGTTATGTGGTTGTACGAGATTTTCATACCCCACGCTTCAAGGTGAAGAAACAAAACAAAACATGGGAATTCTTTAAGGAATTTCCCACAATAAAAGGTTAATCTACTAAAATTAAGAGGATTTAAAAGTATTTTGAAAGTTGAGGCATAACCTCGGATTTTGTGTGTGTGTGCAACAAATAAACAAGATAAATACAATTTAAATAATTAATCTAAGCAAGCTGTAAACAATATTAAATAGAACATAAGGAAGTTTAGATAAGCACGTATAAGGTTCCTAACATATGTCTACGACCATTTCTAACGACCTATCTTATAACCTTCGGCTCTGATACCAATCTGTCACAACCCAACCTAAGGCGGAAATGTCGAGGCGTGATCCGATTGCTCACAGCTCGAAGATGCTATCATAAATATAAATGACAATATCTAATTAATTATTTTGTTCAAATAACACACACAATAATCAAATACAACGAAACCATTCAAATAAATAAATACAATCATTTAAATTCAAGTTTGTCTTCAATAAAACCCTAAAGTCTTTCTAAACGTCCATACTTCAACTTCAAACAACTTGCATATGCGTAGAAAATGGAGTTTTGTCAAGAAATATGTTGAGTGAGATGATCACCAGTTTTGACACAACAAATAGTTATATAATAAATAAATAATAAATAATAAGTGCTAAATGCGCAAACCAATCTATATGGTAATAATCAATCAAACCTTAACAAACCAAACCCAAGTTGTACTCGTGTGACAATGAATCGTTGCCAAGCGAATCGGGCATTTATTACAATGACTAAATTGTCGGTTTACCTTCGCCAAGCGAATCGGGCTCTGGTTACCAAGACGGTCGTATGATCATACTAATGAGAACCCTATGCAAAAAGGGATATGTTGGACCTCTCCAAAATGTTATCAAATAAACAATTAAACGTGTAGCAGTTAGCAAATAGCATTCAACTGATAATGTGACATTTGAGTCAAAACAAGGTACACCTCAGTACGTATTTATCGATTAAGCAAATAACCGCTTATTGCGTAACGATCGAACGATTAACCGAATGGGTCTGGTTATGACCCAGATATCCCGAGGGGCCATCTATACGAGATATATGTCTATTATAAGCCAACATACTGATAATATGGCCTTAGTTCGATAGCAAACAAGTTAAACGAAAACATGCTCGTTTAACTACCCGCTATAGAGTTAAACGCGAAAGATAGTTACAAACCAAGCATTGTATCATCCGTTAAGCCGAAAAAGACTTACCAAACACTTATTTGAAATGTTTTAAGCGATCCGTGAAAATATTTTCAATTTTTACAAACATATAGTATGTTTTTATAATTTTACACAAAACTAGCCGAAAAACACTCGTTTTCCGCGCTGTTTGACGCACCCGATAAGTTTTTTGCGCCAAAAACCGAACCCGAACTAAATTTGTACTGGGCTTTTCGTGTTTGGGCCTTTAGAATCAGATTAACGGGCCAAATTGGGCCCAAGGTGGCCCAATCTTTCTTGCGGCCGCAACCTTGGACCCCCCCCCATTATTTTTATAAAACTTGTTATGTAAGCCAAATTTATTCATTCCATTTAACCAAAAGCTCAAGTCCAAGCAGCTGCAATCTAATTTTCCAGAAAATCTTCAAACCCTAAGGTAAACAACTTAAATAAGCTACTTTTACACTTGTTTAACATTGATTAATACCATAAAAACATGTCTTGATTACTAAAAATCATTCCTAACCGTGTAAAAATCCTAAAAATGGTCCAATAACATGTTTTGATCATACACATGGCAAGGAACCTGGTTTGATAGTTTTTTTTGGCTATAAACACGGATTAAAGGGTTGAAACGGCGTTTTTACTGTTCAAAAGTTCGGTTTAGAGCCCTAACCGAAACCCTAACTTTCATGGCTGGTCTCTTAATGATACATGCTTGTTTTGTGATATAGGAACTTTACTTAGCTTATATAGAAGCACGAGAACCCGGAAATTGGATTAACAGAGCGAAAACGGGCGAAAACCACGAAGGTAATGCCGAAACATTCGTTTAAGGGCTGTTTAGGTTAAGGTTGTGATGCGCATATTTTTAGGTCAGGAAATTTTGTAGGGACATCAGGGACCATATCATTGAGTCCCTGTTCAAATTTGGTAACTTTTCGACCGTCCGAGAATATTTGGCAAATTTATTACTGAATTGGAACGTTTAATTGGGAAAAATAATTAAAATGCTTCAAAAATTATAAAATTTTGTGGGGAACTCAGATTTAGTATATTTTGATCACATATGAAATTTGGGATCAATTGGTAATGTCTAAAAGTGTTTTGTTCATATGCATTTGTATGAAATTGTATAGCCGAATTTGGTCCGAAAAGAATACTGAACAAGGTTGTTACATTCTGTAATTGATACAGATGATTTTGGGATATAATTTGAACATCCAGGAATTTTTGTGGAATTTTTGGAAATCGTTTGGGATAAACGGACGATTTTCAGGCTAAATATAGCAGGTAAAATGAATTTTTATAAATTAATAAATCCGTAAATAAATTCCAGAAATATTTTTATAAAAATATACATATTTTAATTGATAAGTGGTTAAATTTTCATAATTAAATGATTAACGGTTAATTAATTATGCTAATCTGAATATTAAACAAATTCAGTTTTTATAAAAACCGGCAAGTTTGCGACTAGCGAACCTGCGGGAATATCAAAACACCAAGAGTGATCAAAAATCATATTTTCGGATTAATTAAGTAAAAACGAACTTTTCTATGAGAAACCTGGACAATCGGGTGGATTGTGCACGTTTTTTTCTCAAATCAAATTGAATAAACGGAAACGGGCCCTGTGGCTAATCCGGGACCCCAGTATGTAATCCTTCTTTATAACTTAATCATTTTATTAACCAATACATTTATCCAAGCTTATTTTCCCATAACTGTTTTCTAAACGCGTAAACGAACAACTTAGCCTAGCTGGGAAAACGGGAATCTGAGCCAAGTTCGGTTTTAAGTATTAGACATTGAACAACATCACAACCAAAGCCTATTGTCACTTTCTGGGCGTTCCAGCTATACCCAGATTAGTTATACAGCCCAGTTTAGTACTGAGATTATAATAATATTAAAATATTAATATTATTATAATATGGACTATAGGGACTAAGTGATAGCAAGGGAAACGAACCCCGAGCTGACCTCGCACTGAGTGTCTACAAAACTGTGAGTTTCATAACCCCACTCTTTAAACTATTTTACGAACTTTTGGGGTGGAAAGCATGTTTATACACGTTATCTATCTGAAAACGGATCAGGATATAAAATATCTGAACATTTATATATGAAAAGTCCCTACAAACATAATGATTGACTACGTGCTGATGAAAGATGATTATTATCGTTGATTGATATATTGAGTGGAGATAATATGAATTGCAAAACATAATGAAATTACACGTGACAGCATGTTTATACAAACACGTTATGTAATGTTAAACATAACTAATTTGGGAGACAACGTGGTCTGTAATGGCCATGGGGATAACGTGGTCTGTGATGATTATGGTGCTATTGTGGGTGGAAGGGTGGCCACAATAGTAACAAACTAAAGTTGTGTATGGCCTATGAGCCAAGTTCTGCTGCAAATTATAAACTAAAGTTGAGTATGGCCTATGAGCCAAGTTCTGCTGCAACTTATAAACTAAAGTTGAGTATGGCCTATGAGCCAAGTTCTACTGCAACTTACTAAACTAAAGTTGAGTATGGCCTATGAGCCAAGTTCTGCTGCAACTTATAAACTAAAGTTGAGTATGGCCTATGAGCCAAGTTCTGCTGCAACTTACTAAACTAAAGTTGAGTATGGCCTATGAGCCAAATTCTGCTGCAACTTGTAAACTAAAGTTGAGTATGGCCTATGAGCCAAGTTCTGCTGCAACTTATAAACTAAAGTTGAGTATGGCCTATGAGCCAAGTTCTGGTGCAACTTAAACTAACTTGATTATGACATGAATGTTAAGAAAATAATGTGATTATGCGTATTGTGGGCGGATGGGGAGCCACAGTATTTGGTGATACGTGATAAATACTATATGTGTCTATATACATGCTATGTAATTAGCCGTAGGAAATACTATGTGTAGAATATACTAATTATTTGCGTGTACACTATATAATGTTTGAGTTTACGTGGAATCGTTGTGGGAGGAAGGGGGTCCACAGTGGTTGGTTAAACACGGAAATTGGAAACAGGTAGTACGAACAAACAATTACGATTTTACCGAAATTTCGAATTCATATTATAAACTTACATGTGTGCATATGCACACACAAGGATATGGCTGTACATATTTATACAAACGTAAATACATATTTTTACATACGCGCGTACATACAAAATATGACTGTATGGTACGCAGAACTGATTTCGTTAAACTTATGAAACTCACCAACTATTCGTAGTTGACCTGTTTTAACATGCTTTTCAGGTAATCAGATATGAGAAGTAATTTCCTGTGCGTTACGTGTCTGACTGATGATTGATGTCGTGGGCATTTGAGTTAGAAGTAAAGTAATTGAAGAACCGGTTTGATTGTATCACCTAGTTTGTAAAAGAGATTAGAACGATGTAATATATTGTTAATTAGTTAGTAATGTTTCTTTATGAACAATGTATTTGATACCAGTTGTATCTGTTGCATTTCCGTTTTACGCTTTGATGTGTTGTAAAACACTCGTATTTTTCGTACCTTTTATCTACGTAATATATTATATTTTTTGTGTTTTTACTTGATTTATTTAGGTTTTACGTAAGTTTAATAACCTTGTAAGTTTGGGTAAAAGAAAGAAAGAAACCGGGACTTTTCGAGCTTTTTACGAGCCTTTTACGCATACAAGTTTAAGACAAAGCTCAAGGCCCGACCCGTATGCATCATGGAGGCCCAAGACCATATTATATTATATTATATAAAAAAAATAAAACCCTAATCAGCAAAAAGAGCTGCTGATCGGAATCAATAGCAGCACAACAACAGCATCAACAGCAGCACAACAACAGCCAACAGCAGCACAACAGCAGCCAACAGCAGCACAACAGCTGCTGATCGGAATTTCCAGCAAGAAAAAAGAAAGAAAAAGCTTTTGTGTGCTAGGGTTTTGATCGTGTGACGGCTAGGGAAGGAAGAACAAGAAAGAATCAAGCCTCGGGATCGATTTACATCAGTTGTTACAGCAAAGAGCAGCCCGGAAACAACCAATATCCTTACATCTTTTTCATTGTTCATACACTTTTAGTTTCTTGCTTAATTGTTGAATTGTTTTGCAATTACTTGAGAGATTGAATTTTTTATGATTAGGATTGATTATTGGACAATTGTTAAGATGATTGGTATGAGTTTTATGGTGTTTTTATTGAGTGTTTGCTGCTGTCCAAAAATTATGCTCGGCTAAACTTGTTAGTTCTACCTAGGAATGATGATTATTGTTAGTGTTTGATAGGTTTTATGGATTGTTTGATTAATGGACTTGAATTGCTATTGTAAAGTTTGATTTAGACATGAAATAGGTTGTGTTTAAGGGCTGGAAATTTTGATGATTCATTGCATAAATCCCGTGTGTTGATTGATTAGTTTTGTATTGATTGATCGGTGCATTGTTTGATTCTAGACTTTGTGTTTAGTGTTTGTTTGCGGTAGGTACCACAGTAGGGTTTTGTTGCGTGATTATTTGGATTAAGTACAGCGGTTAAACACCTTCCTTGAGACCGAGAGGTGATAGGAAGTTAGGGTTGTCTCATTGCCTTTGCATGCTAGAATAAGGATTGCGCGAGAGCGAGTTCGTTTCTTGTCAGGTTTAGGTGTTTGAGCGACTAGTTGATCTATTTTGGTTTAAGTTGAATTGTTCCTCTATCCTTGGTTGTGTAGTATTTATTACCATTAGGGTCGAGTGTTGGTGAGACCGAGAGGTGATCCTTCATTAGAACACTTTAGCAATTATTTCCCGGTTAGGTCCTTTTAGCCGATTTTGAGTAGTTAGGGTTTGTTGTGTGAGACCGAGAGGTAATCCAGTGAGCCCGAGCGATCCTTAGTCGTGTCATCTTTAGGAACCGGTGTCTATATATCATTCAATCCATTAGCTTGTTTGGCCTACAATTTGATTCAGACCTAGGTTTGAACCGGTGTCTATATATCATTCAATCCATTAGCTTGTTAGGCCTACAATTTGATTCAGACCTAGGTAGACGTTTTTCTCCACCCGAAGTCAACTCAGTTAGTTTTCCGTTAAGTTTTCTATTTTTGGTAAGTTTTGTTAGTTAATCAAGTTAGTTCAGTTAAGTTAAAAGAAATCAAAAATCAATATAATATTATTTTAAGGTAGGTCTTGTCTAGGGTTAGTGATCTTTAGCGTTCTAACGTGTCTACGTGTTCGATACTCGGACTTCCTAAGTCTATACTACTTGCGATCGGTACACTTGCCGGTTGTGTGTGGTTTTAGGATTTTCGTTTTAATATTAAAGCTTAGTTGTGAGGGTCATTATTATAGGGTTATTAGACACACATCAAGTTTTTGGCGCCGTTGCCGGGGACACGGTTTTAGGCGTTTTGAGAGCAATCCGAGTTAGGACTTATCTTTTGTGCTACTTGTAATTATTTTTTGTTTTATTTTGCTTATTTGTTAGAATAGTTTAGATAATCTTATTTCTAATTATAGTATTTATGCGACAGACTCGATCTCGTGGACCACCCGACACTGAAGCATTTCCCGAGCCAGAGAGAGTTTCGTGAGAGACATCATCCCGTTTCACCCTCGTCCACTTCTTCATCCGTTGACCCCGACGATAGGGATAGGATCATGGGCGACATTCCACCACCGGCCAATGCTGGCGCGAGATCCAGCATCGCACCACCCGCCATTGGAGTTGCTACGAACTGGCAGATCCCGTCGAACATTCTGAATACCATTGCTCATTCTGCTCAGTTTCACGGGTTGCTTCATGAGAACCCGCACTCTCATCTCACTCGCATCGTGCGTATTTGCGACACTTTCCATCTTGCGGGCGTTTTCGAAGACGCCGTTAAGCTCCGCATATTTCCGTTCTCACTCGCTGATCAAGCGAGTCTTTGGCTCGAGTCCCTCCCACAGGGCTCTATAGCTACTTGGGCTGCCATGCAGACCCAATTTCTTGAGAAATACGATCCTCCGGCTAAGGCCGCTCATTTGCGTAACCAGATACATTCTTTCCAGATGGAGGACACAGAGAGTTTTTATGAGACTTGGGAGCGGTTCAAGAATCTATTAGCGTTGTGCCCCAACCACGGCTTGCAAGATTGGGCGGTCGTCGAAAAGTTCTATAATGGAGTGACGTACGCGACGCAGAGTATGCTCGACACGGCGGCAGGAGGAAATCTGTTGACAACCAAAGACCCCGATGAGTGTATCGCTTTATTCAATGGGCTAGCTATGAGTGGGTACCAGAGACCACCCGCCAGAGGAGGTAAAACCGTCGATTCCATCTCACGAGGCATGCATTCGGTGGACACCACCACCGCACTGACGGCACAGGTCGAGGTGTTGGCGAAGATGGTAAAGGATATGCAGACGAAGAGTAACTTGTGTGAGATCTGCAGAGGGGGGCATGATACCTTTCAGTGCCCAGTCAGTTCGCATGAGGAGGCCGTAGACTTCATAGGAAATCCAAACCGAAACTCAAATTCTTTCAATTCTTATAATTCGGGATGGAGAGGCAATCAGAACTCCAATTGGAGGAGCGGCAGCCAGTCCGGTTTTCAGCAACGCCAGAGTTTATTTCAGGATGCGGGCGAAGGAGCGAGCAGCGGGGAGAAGAAGCCCACATTGGAGGAGATGATGGCACAGCAAACACAGATGTTGTCACAGCTCATGGCACGAGGGGATTCCCGACACAAAGAGACGCAGGAGAAGTTCCGCGAGCACGAGCAATTCATGAGGAATCAGGCAGCGTCGATTCAGGATCTCGAGCGGCAAATGGGAGAGATAGCCAGTCAGTTAAATGAGAGGCCGCAGGGTACGCTACCGAGTAATACCGAGCAAAACCCGAGAGGATTCGTGAAGGCTGTGACGACAAGGAGCGGTGCAGGGGCACGAGATGAGCCCATGATTCAGCATAAATCTAGAGGAGGAGTTGTCGAGGAGCCTGCAGTCGATGGAGAGGAGCAGGTGGATGAGGAGATTCAGATGGAGTCTCCGCTGGCCCAGGTACATCAGAGGAGCATCCCAGGGAGTTCAGCACAAGCCGAGAAACAGCAGTCACCGAGCGAGCCACCGAGAATTTACAAACCCCGGGAGAGTCCGTAGAGATAGAGATGAGGAGCAGAACTCCAAATTCTTTGATCTTCTGAAGCAGCTTTACCTTAATATCCCATTCCTTGAGGCACTCAATCAGATGCCTAAACACGCGAAGTTCCTCAAGGATATTCTTTCGAATAAGGAAAAGTTGGCTAAGGTAGCTTCCACTCCTTTGAGTGCTAATTGTTCTGCTATCTTACAGAAGAAGTTACCAGAGAAGAGAGCCGATCCTGGGAGTTTCACAATTCCCTGCACCTTGAGTGATGATACAGTGGTTCATGCGCTGGCTGATCTTGGTGCCAGTATCAATCTCATGTCGTATTCTGTGTATCGCAAGCTGGGTTTAGGCGAACCGAGGCCTACCAGGATGAGTATCCAGCTTGCTGATCGTTCCGTGAAGTATCCGCATCGCAATTCGCTTAACGGGGTGTGACAGATAATCACACAATGATTATGTTTGCGATTTTGTGTGTATATATATAGAATAGAAAATATGAATAAGTACGCATATGTCCCCAAAACATTTGAAAACAGTGTATAAAAAGGGGAATGATCAAACTCACCTGATCGATTAAGCCAAACGGGAATTATTACGACAAGAAAGCGATAATCACGATCTTCGAGAATTACCGACAAGAATCCGAATTAAATAATATTATGAGTGCATTATAGATGATATAATACGTATAACGAATTTAGGATTTCAATATGATTTGAGTTATATTTAAGGTTGGATACGTTATGGATTGAACGATTGATCTCTAACGATTATTATTATTATTATTATTATTTAATTATAAAAATCATTGTTTATCATAAAATCGAATTTACAAATAGTTAGTTTAATAAATACAAGTTGAGATCTATTATAATAATAATCGTTTAAATATGTAATTATAGTAAAATTTATATCTTAAAATCATTAACGAAATTCGACGGTAAAAATATAATTAATACTTTTAATATGTTTAATACGTTTATTATAGTTTTTGTTTAAAAATAATAAATACACACACACACACACACATTTTATATGTTTATAATAAATATGAGCAAATTGATAAAAATATTTTAACAACTATGAGTCTCACTATTAATGTCGGTTTTAAACAAAATAATAATGATTTATTATTAATAAGAATTATATATACATACACACACATATATATATACACACGAAAACTCATAATGAAACTAGCTAACATGATACATTTAATCTTTAAGATGTCGGTTTATAGATAAAATATTGTTTATTTGATATTTGATATTAATTATATTATATTATAAATCATTAAAATAATTGAAAAAAAATGAAAACAAAAATAATTCAAAAACTGTGCTGGCCGGGAATCGAACCTACGTGGACAGCCGGAACAACACGGAACACACACACCCTAGCCAACTGTGCTAGGGTGTCAGTTGTTTTAAGTTTGTAACAAGACATTTATATACAGAAACTAAGTAAACCCAAATTTGATTATGAACCCTAGATTATCAATTGATCAATCTGTCACCAGTTTGTGGAATTAAGGTTAGGGTTATTGTTAAACAGTATTACGCGAACTGAGGACATGTTTCAATTACCTCGAATGATGTTGAAATCAGGGAGAACAGCGAATTGTAAGTCGCGACAACAATGGTATCCGAACAGAGGGTTTACGGCCAAACTCAAAGCAATTAAGGTTAGGGGTTTTGTTCTTCGGGTTGTGTAGATGGTGCAGATGCAAATAATTTAATTATGGTTAAGCCTAGAATATATAATCGATTTAGGTAACGTCGGTTTTTTCATAAATCAATTCGTATCATATTTGATCTCTGTTTCTTAATTAGTGATGATGGTTAGGCCGATTATAGCAAGGAGAATCAAAAACACAATCCAATTCTCAATTTAGATCATTAATTGTGGTACAAGTTAACTGAATGGGTCACGGTTACGGGTTGCGGATATGGATCACTGGGCTGGGTAAATGGGTTATGAAGATTATATGTAAAAGTTGCGTTTTAGTCCCTGGATATTGGTGATGGGAACAATAAGGGATTAAAGTTTATTTTTGGGCTATAAATGTATATTTTCCAAAGTTATATATATATATATATATATATATATATATATATATATATAAATAAATATAATAAACAGTTATAATTTTATAATACTGTCTCGATAAATGTGAAACTTTGTAGGAATAAATTTCCCGAACCTAAGATGGGTCGGGTTATGAGTATAAGTGGTACTTGGAAACCCGAGTTGTTACAGGAACAACCCATCTTGCACCTTTTTCCCATTGTACGTTGGCCAAAATAATTCGGTTTTCTTAACGTTTAATTCAAGACCCAACCGAGGGCCCTTGGCCCTGATAATATCTAATGCATTAGCCACCTCTTTAGTGTCCCCGATAATTGTACCATCATCCAAGTACCAAGCATGGAAAAGAAGCTTGCAACAATCTCTGATTCGGTGAACAAGAGGATGCAAAACTAAGGCAAAGAGAAGAGGCCCAAGAGGGTCCCCCTGCTGAACCCCAGTGGTGGACCTAATGTAAGCATCCCCCACATATAACCTTGCCGATTGCCCATATAAAAAATCCACCCATAAGGAAATAGAAGGACATCGACTACGTAGCCGTCCTATCTACTAAGTTGAAGGCATTAGAGAAATCAATAGTAAGCATAGCCAATGACCCATCCGAGTGAAACTGATTTAAGAACATGTTTGCGCTATGAAGCACGGCCTCTGCCCCACTAGGGACTCCCACCCCAAATTGAAAGTCACAGAGGTATTTAGCAATCTCCTTCCTGACACCCCTCATAGCCACCTTAGAGACCAATCTACTCCAAATGGCCCCTACAGAAATAGGCCTAATCCCATTGTCCTGTTTAAGCAATGGCGTAAGGGGGCAGACGCAACAAACTCTGCCAACACCCTAGGGCACCTTCCCCCCCAAAAATAAATTAACAACCACAGAAATAGCCTTGAGCAAACTATCAGCAATAGGAGACCCTTCTCCACACAGCGCATCTAAAATGTGTTCGGCTCTCAATCCGTCTCGCCCACACAAAGTCCCTTTAGGGAAATATTTAATGCAACCGAGCACACTATCAACGTCCACAACAAGGGGAGGGTCAGAAAGCAAGGAACCAGGCATACTCGGAGGGGGTAGGATGGGATGCTTAGACACCAACGCGTCCAAAGTATCCTTACCGAAAGGTGCAACCCCTGAAGAGCATAAAATTTTAACCGCAGCAGTGAAATGCCCATCCGCAACTTTCCGTAAACATTGTTTAACGTTAGCGCACAATCTGGAGCTGCCAGACTCAGGGACAAACGTATCACCCCCCGAAGCACCTCCTAAAGGTTGGTCAAAAAACGATAATATAAGGTCAAAGAAACCGTCACTGTCACCCCAGGCTGCCAGCGCCCGTTGAATACTATGACATTGTAGAGACTTCCTATTGCCAGACCTGCGTTCCTGCCGACTAGACGGTCTGAAAACTCGTAAGGTGCAACGTGGTAACAACAAGAGTTTCACCCACGCCTCAACAGACTCTAGCATAGCCGCAAGTTTGCCCAGAGCAGCCCCTAAGGCTTGGGAAAAATCCATACGACAACAATGAGGAATGCTTTTAACAGTTGTGATAGGGAGAGCGAATACACGGTCGAGGAGGGCTACATTTACCTCCACCCTTCCCGCCGCGACAACTTCCCTCCTGACATGCGGCTTAGCAATCCCCACTGTAAACTCCTCCACATCTCCAAGCATGTAACTCCATACACACCCCACACACCCATTGGCGCGAGACCTTTAAAGCCTCACCAACCGAAACAAACAAATCCAAATCTGTGGAGATCGCCTCCCGCAACGTCCTTTTCTTGTCATCTGATGACAAATGGAGTCGCTTAATATGCGTGACCAATCGCACCCCCTTGGACCCCGGTGATCCATCCGGGCAATAGTGGAAACCTCAAAATGGACACGGCCAAACACCATCATCAATAGCCCCGGTCATACCACCTCTTCCCCACAAAACACCTCGAAAACCACTAAACCTCTTCTCAACAAAACACCCCGAAAACCACTAACCTTTCTCAACAAAACACCCCGAAAACCCCTAACCCCAATCGGGCCTCAAAACCCCATAAATCAAACTCCAATTAGATGACCAAGAAGGTCAACGAACCATAAAAAAAAACCAACTTCGGTTCTATGACCAAGAAAGTCAATGAACCAAATTGGGGAAGAACCCCCCAAAGAATCACATAATGACTGATTCTAGAGAGGATAACCAATAAAGAAGAGAGAACAAGTCATGAGGTGGAGAGTGAGAGTAACGGGTACGGGGAGGCAGGGCTGGTGGAGAGGCTGAGGTGGGTGCCGGAGATGAAGGTCAGGAGGTGGTCGGAGATGGTGGTAGTGGTGGTGGGGTGATGATGAGGAAGGAGAGGTGGGTGTGGTCGGAGAGGGAGGAGGGAAGGAAGGGTGGTGGTGGTGGGAGCGACGGAGGGAGGGGGAGGTGGAGGGTGAGGAAGGAGGGAAGGAAAGGTGGTGGTGGTGGGAGCGGCGGAGGGCGAGGGGAGGAAGGGATGAGGACGGAGGGTGAGCCGCGGAGGTGAGGGAAGGAAGGAAGGAAGGAGGCCGGAGGGTGAGGGAAGGAAGGGAGGAGGCCGGTGGATGGGAGGAGGCCGGTGGAAGGAAGGAGGGAGGGAGGAGGCCGATGGAGTGACTACTAATAGTAATGCAAAACATGCTATGCAAAACTTTGCTCAAGTGAAGAAAACCATTCACAAAATTGACACGGGTTAACGCGTATTTTTTTATGTTATCATTATGGCAAAGTCGATAAGTCCCCTCGTATTTATCAAAATATTTTTCATGATGTAGCTCAGAAAAACAAGTTGTTCTTGAAGAGCATTCTTTGTTACAATTTAATGTTCTCATTTTCTTCTATGGATGGTAAATTGATAAATATATCAGTAAATGTAACACTCTTAGTTGAGTTGTCAGAACTATTATTACATGAAAAGTCTTCTGTCCAAAATTGGTTTATAACCAAAATTCTTTTAATTATACATATATGATACTGAGAATGAAATTTTCAATAGAATAAGCCTTATTGGGTATGTTTTTGCACATGCATTTTATTTTAGTGTTCTTTTTAAGTTCTTTTTTTTTGAAAAAAAAAATCATTTTATAATATAAATAAAATCAATTTATCTACACATAGTAAAGATACAAACATAGATGTAATACATTTTTTCATATACGTTATGTAATTATTTGTTTTACTTGTAACTTTATTGTTTACACATGCTTTAAAACTAATTTATTATATAAAAGTTAAAGAAAATAAATGAATATGCTATTTATGGACCCTAGAATTAGTCTTTCTTTTGAACATGAGTTCCTAGCAACTGTTTGTCTTCTTTTATTAAAAATAAAAATAAATAAAATAATATACAATAACAGAAAAAATCACCCTTGCACCATAACATATAATGTTGAAACATTGTTTTGTTTTCAAAAATCAAGTTGTTGATGGAATATTCATATGGTGGCGGGTGGTCCATGCTTTTCATCAATCGCTTTAATTCGAGGGACCAAACTGTGATTCACCAATAAACAAGGTCCCATAAAATAAATCTAACGCACAAGTAAGCATTGACTACTTGTACATTAGCCGCCACACTAACTTTCCCAACTAGAGCTGTGATTGGGTGCAGCAGTGTCCATGTATCTATAAATACACCCTAGTGAATCAACCTCTGAACAACTTAACTAGTAGACTTTTATTTTAAAGAATATTCTCTGATCAAAATGAATCGTTACCTGATCAGTTTATTTGTTCTGTCGATCATCGTAGCAGTCAACGGTCGTGAATTGGCCGATGATATTATCCGGTTGCCTTCGGACTCCGATGATGACTCAGTTGGTACCAGGTGGGCCATCTTGATCGCCGGATCTAACGGTTACTGGAACTACAGGCATCAGGTGACCTAAAAATCATATCAAAAGCTTCATTACTAACTTTATTATTGCCTTTTTTTCTTTATGTTAACAACTTGGTTAGGGTTAGAAACATATATTTCGAGAACCACTTTGAGCTTTAAGAAACAATTTTTTTTTGTGTATTTTTTTTACATATACGCAATATATGCTAGTTACACGTGCATAAAAAAATTATAGAATTCTTTACACACCGACTCGACTTTTTACATATGTAACGGACGTTTAAATTAGTGTAATCACCGTACATCTTTATTCTCTCTTCTACTTAATTTTTACTTAATTTTTTAATCAAATTTAATCTCAACCATGTAATCTAATCTATTTACATGTGGTTAAAATGAAATTCTTAAATTCTTAAAACTCAGCAAGTTCTCAAATTATTCTTCCCCAACATATGTATATATTACACTAGGTAAATAGATGTCTTTAAAAATATATATTTATTCTAAAATAACACATCGTGTAATACATGTATTTCTTATGGTGTAAAAAAAATTAAAAGTAAGCCTTGTGGTGTAATTATATTATTTATTAAGTAAAAAAAAATCATTATTATTTAATAGGAGAAAAGGAGAAATAAAAGATTCTAATCGTAACTAAATCTTTGATTTAGTGAATAAATTGTAACAAAAGTTGATATGTGGCAGCTTTATTTATTTTTTAGACTATGTGTTGTGGTTTGATTTGGTTAGTTATACGTCATGCTACATAGGATGTGGGTTTTAACTAACCAACCCTTTAACAAGGGCTGGTGTTATGATTTACTAGCTATTAAAAGAAAAAAAATATGATTGATTAAAATGGGATGGACCCACCTTTTTGAGCAAATAGTTTGGCGGGGATGTGTTGTAGTTTTTAAGGTTAAAGTTGGGTGATGTGACAGGGAGTGGCGTTCCCAACCCCCACCACAATACTTGGTCATAAAGAGATGCGATACAACCAACTTTTAGGTGATTTATGAAGCTGGCAAGTTCGCCTGTTATTTTTACTAGATAATAGAATAGAATACAATTTAGGAGATTAATTTCGAACAAATTGCTTCATCTGGTGGTTTAATTTGTCCGTTTATGCAAATATTTGTTTAGTTGATAGATACTATGAATCTATGATGAAAAAATAAATATAATTGGGAAAACTGGAATTTGAAAAGTAATTAGGACAAATCCATCTTATTTAATTTTATGATTAAAAAAATCTAGATTTTTTAAGGTTGAACTCATGCATGACGTCATTAGTTTTATGAACAATATTATAATATGTTAAATGATCTAGCTAAAATGAATTCAATAATTCATGGTTTGGTTTGTTTTTTATTATACTAAATTTACAGACAGATGCATGCCAATATGCCATGCATATCAAATCCTAGATACAGATGGTGTTAGGGAGGAAAATAATGTTGTCTTTATGTACAAATCTCGGCTTATTTAATTTAAAATTTAAATTAATTTTATGAATGCTAGCCAAAACTAAATCAATATATAATTCATGGTGTGGTCTGATATTTATTATGCTAAATTTACAGGCAGATGTATGCCATGCATATCAAATCTTGGAAAGCGGTGGTGTGAAGGAGGAAAACATCGTAGTATTTATGTACGATGATATTGCGAATAACTGGGAGAATCCGAGGAAAGGAGTGATTATTAACAGCCCGGATGGTGATGACGTGTATCATGATGTGCCAAAGGTTTGTTTAGATTTTGTATGAAAACAAACTAATGGGTTGTTAAATAAGAATGAATGAATTTTGTTTGTTGAAATTAAGTACAGGATTACACTGGGAATGATGTGAATGTAGACAACTTTTTTGCTGTTTTGCTTGGGGACAAAAGCAAAGTCAAAGGTGGAAGTGGAAAGGTTGTGGATAGTGGTCCAAATGACCGTATTTTCATATACTACACTGATCATGGTGGTCCTGGTGTTCTTGGTTAGCGTCTTTTAAATTATTATTATTATTTTTATTTTTTAGCATTATGTATATATGTAAATATTTGATCTTCATGCAACTAATCATGTAATATGTTATCAGGGATGCCAACATACCCATATATGTATGCAGATGATCTTAATGCGGTCTTAAAACAGAAGCATGCTTCTGGAACATACAAAAGCTTGGTAATTTTTATAATTATTTTCCTTTTCTGCAGGACCAATTTTAGATATACAACTATGAGAACCACTTAAAATTTTACTTATGTATGCTGTGTTAAGGTATTTTACCTTGAAGCATGTGAGGCTGGAAGTATATTTGAGGGTCTTCTTCCTCAAGGTTTAAATATCTATGCAACCACAGCCTCGGGCCCGGATGAGAGCAGCTGGGGCACTTATTGCCCCGGGGAGTATCCGAGCCCACCACTTGAGTATGACACTTGTTTAGGTGACTTGTACAGTGTTGCTTGGATGGAAGATTGGTATGTTAAATTACCATAACGGTTTTATCTAGAACGAATTACTGATGTGTATTCTTTTACAGTGATGTACACAACCTGCGAACGGAAACCATCAAGCAACAGTATAAACTGGTAAGATAGTAACACTACAATATTGAAATCATCAAACATTACATATATATGAAGTCACTTTTTTGGTAAAATAATAGCTTTGTGCCGTCGGTTATTTAATTTCAACAGGTTAAGGCAAGAACCTCAAATGACAACTCGTATTACGGATCACATGTGATGCAATATGGGGACTTGCCACTAAGTAAAGATAGTCTTTACATGTATATGGGTACAAACCCTGCAAACGAAAACTTCACTTTCATTGAAGAAAACTCGTTATCACCATCACCAAAAGCCGTTCACCAGCGCGATGCTGATCTTCTACATTTCTGGCAAAAGGTTTGTTATTATCACATTACAAAACTCAAGAAAATGGTTGAAAAACTTGCCTCTTTTGACAGTACCGGAAGGCTCCAGAAGGTTCTGAAAGGAAAACCGAAGCTCAGAAAAAGTTTCTAGAAGCTATGTCTCATAGAATGCACATAGACAACAGTATACAGCTCATTGGCAAGGTTTTGTTTGGACTAGAAAAGGGTCCCGAGGTGCTAAACACCGTTCGGACTGCAGGGAAGGCTGTGGTTGATGACTGGACTTGCCTTAAAACATTTGTAAGACTTCACATCTCTCATATATATTTCTATAAACTTAATAGGATAGAAACTGACTGCTTGTATATATATTATTTATCATGTATAGGTGAGGACTTTTGAGACACATTGTGGATCCTTATCGCAATATGGTATGAAACACATGCGGTCGATTGCTAATTTGTGCAATTCTGGGGTCACAAATGAGCAGATGGCGGATGCATCATCACAAGCATGCACAGCCTTCCCTTCAAACCCATGGAGTTCACTTAGCAACGGTTTCACAGCATAACGTTCTTCATTTGTTAAACATCATGGACTCCTTATCGTCAAGGTATTACGTATTTGTGGCTGCTAAATCCACCTTTCAAGAATCGCTTCATTGTATATAAAGCCTGAAGCTTCTCCTCATAGTATTTAGGTCCATGAAAGTTCTTATATATACGTATGTATTTCATTCGCATGTAATGTTATAATCAGTGATATGCTAATCATGTACTTGCATTTAAATATTAGATTTCGATTACAGTGTGTTTGCATAATAGTTAAAGCTTTATGTACATCTGTTTATATGGTTCTCACAGTTTTCTGTAGGTTTGTAAATGACCCAAACGTTCAGTCAACCATTCATGAGCCGTTCGGTGAGAAGTTCGTTTATTTAATAAATGGCCTAACATGAACAATATTTGTTCATTTAGTTGAACGAACAAACATGAATACATGTCTCGTTCGTTCATTTATGTTCATGAACGTTCGTTTACGTTCACTCATTTATGTTCATAAACATTCGTTTGCGTTCATTCATTTAAACTGGTTTATGTTCGTTCGTTTGTATTCATTTATTACTTTACATTTGTTTAAGTTCGTTTGTTTAAGTTCATTAATATATTTTGTTTTTAAAAGTAGTTCGTTGATATACTAATTTAAATTTTTTAGGGTCACTAGAATTTAGTTTGGTTTCAACAAATATTAGGCCCAACACATTATTGTTCACGTTTACTTTTAATTGGTTTTGGCTAAGTTTTGGTTCATCTATATTCATTTATGTTTGTTTGTATACGTTCGCGGACGGTTCGTTTATACTGTTAAAGAACAAACATAAACAAACACGTACACACTCATTTTCTTAACGAACAAACACGAACAAGAGAACCGTGTTCGTTTAGTTGTTCGTGTTCGATTGTTTGTTCGGTTAAAGTTAAACGATCGAGCACGAGCATGTTCCGCTCTTACAAGCCTAGTTCTCTGCTTAAAACTGTTTCTGTCAAAGAGGAAGGGATAATAACAATCCTTAATGAAAACTAAATTAAATTTGGTTTTTATTTCAACTAAAAGAATACATTCAACTTTCCTATAGTTTGAATTGCAACATTAATCTCAATAACCTAAAAATGTAGGAGCAAGAAAAAACAAAGGTTCTAAACTACCCGGCGAAAATTTCCTCGCGAATAGATAGCATATCGAAGAAGGTTCTCCGTTATAAACACAGTTTTGAACATGAAGCTTCCTCATGAACCCTTCGGTTGTATCCGACTTCCCAAACTTTGCAGGGTGGGGCCCACCTCTAGACCAGTCAACCCAAGTCAAGCTCCGGTTTGCGATCAAACCAGGAGCTCAAATGGTCAACAGGGTTGGGTAATAATGCTCGTCCACATAACAAGCGGGCCTGCAAAATGCTTCGAATTTGGGATAATAAGTCGTATCAGACACAATAAGCAATGCGAGGTTCCGGTCAACTTCAAACCATTGTGACCCTTTTCTCCATTGTGAGATGCTGACTTCGGGTAACATGTTGTGGTTGTAACGGCCTCTACCAACGTGCCCTGGGTCATCAAAGGCGCCCATGAAGCTGTATTTAGAGTTGGTAATGTAGTGATAGGTTATATTGAAGTTGTAAAGTGGGATGCATGATTCGGATACGAGAACAAAGTATTCGTTACTGATATCAAGAAGGGCGTTCGCAAGTAGTCGTCTCTCGGCATCACACATACTCATTCGACCCCATTGAGCTACCTGCAGGGTCATATCCAGTTAAAACGGGTCAAAAAATGTAATCAATGATATGTGAATCAAGATTATAAATGAAAACGAGTCATATAAACTTAGTAATGAGGTGGTTATGCGCATATAACAATGTGATCAGCCGCCTGTGAATCAACATTATATTGTAAATGAAAACATGACAAATCAGCTTAATAATGAAGTGGTTATGCATATATAACAATGTGATGAACTATATGTGAATCGAGATGAAGGGTGCTAAACAGGTCGTGCTCATGGACTGACGGGTCCTACCCAACATAAACCTGTCAGACAAATGTACCCAAACACGTCAGGAATATTCGCGGGTTGATACTAACACAAACCTTCAACCCGAGTTTTGTTAGTTGTATGCTTTTTGCATTAATACTTTAAAATTACAATTCTACAACCAAAAATGCAAATGTATATAAAACAATTAATTATAACATAAAACACTTTTAAGACAAAGTATAAAACAAATGGGGTAAACGGGTCAAGCGCGAGCACAAACAAAATCCGTATGTGCTAATCTCAAACCATCGAGTTTCATGTTAGGTACGTGGCGTGTCAGAAATTCACACCACTAATAATCAAAGCAGGAAGCAAATAAGGTACCTGACTCGGGATTTGCCTCCCGTAAAACACGGATTCGGGTGAAAATTTAGCTTCATATGAAGGAAGTGAGTGAATGTAAACTGAATATAAACCCTCATGGCCTTTAAAGAACCTCTCCCACAAAGGAGCCAGTGGCAATGGACCTTTAGTCAAGAACATAAAAGCAATCTTTGGGACTCTTGTAAATGGATACGTCTTCAACTGTGGCACAAAAGAAGCCCTCCAAAACAACTCTTCATCACTCATTGTATGCAACACATGTTGTGCAACACATGGTTGTAAAATTGGAACTGATGAAGCCAATGTGGTTGTAACTTGGGTTTTTCGAATCGTGTATGTAATAAATAAACAGATTGTAAAGCAGAAGACCAGAAACAAGAAGGGTAGTTGAATCAGCCTTTGTGGTAAAACCCTTGATTGGTTTGGCCTGTTTACAGTTATGACAGTTGGGTCTTTACCTTCCTCCATTAATCACAAATTGGATCTTGATAATGCAAAAAGACCAGAATTTGCCTGAAATGATATAATAATAATTTCAAGAAGTTCAGTTTTTTTCTGTTATAAAGATTCAATAAGGAAGTGTGAAGTCAACCTAAATAAATATCAAGACTCTTTGATGAGACACCATAAAGGCCATAAACCAAGTAATAAGAAATAACAACAAAAATGAAGACTTTTTAGAAAATCACAAAAAGATGAGAATTTGCCTGATTGTGGGTATGCTGAATTATAGTTTGTTTGCAGCCTACAAGAATGTCAAAAAAGATCAAACTTTCATAATATGGGAGTGTTGACTTTAGTCAAGTCAACATAAAAATCAATACTTTTTGCACGTAAAACCAAGTGATGAAAATTCTCCTTTTTAGAAAGAAACCCGCCATCAAAGCCGGAGATTAGAACCCAAATTTCTAAAGAATTTGAAAATATAGAATAAACTGAAATGGGTTTTAGTTTTAATCGTGCAATAAAAAAGACAGAAGAATGAAAACAAAAGCTTTACAATAATTTATTAACAAACATAAAAAAGAATACAATACAATACTGATTGATGCATTCGCATAATGAGGGATGAAAGTAGTTTGATTAATGGAGTTGTGACTCATAAACAGAAGAAACAAGAGTATGGAAAACATGGTTTAACCAAATATATTTATAGCTCTAGATTCATGATCAAGCCTTTAGTAAATCGGTTGCCTGGATATTAAAGGCAACCGATTATGATATATATGACATCTCAAAATGTTAAGGTTTATGGGAACCAAACTATTTCAACTAGTAATAGAGCCTCAGTCGCATAAGGTCATAATGTCAGTGAAGAAACGTGGATCTACTCACTGGTAGCAGATCTACTTTCCTCGGGTGTGATTATACTATTTCACCGATGGTTCGTCTGGATCAATGTTCTTCCACCTACAAAACGAACAGCGCCGTTACTTACCCCTCAGAAAGGGACAGAGGGGTCCTCTTTGGGGTAACCCTCCGGCGTGAGAATAAGTATGTGTAGGAGAAGATAATAATGTGAGAGTAAGGGAATTGGGAGAGTATTGCTTAATAGCTGAATACTGTATGATTGTGTGACTGTGTGTTTTCTGTAACTGACTGTGAGTGAATGTAATTCAATATGATTGAATGTGATATCACTGCTTGTAACTGTCAATGATTGAGTATGAATGTGTCCATCAAAGTGGAGTTGATGCTGTATTTATAGTGCTAGGGTTTCCACTGATTGGGCTCAGCCTCGTTGGCCTCCTCCAATCGCACTGCGCCACGTGTCTTCTGGGACACCTGGCGCTTTCTCGTTGGTTGTAATCACGTGGTAGCACATGTGTCATGCTGAGTTGTCGACCTTTCATTTGGCAGCTGTCAACATCAGCATATTCTCATTCCTTAAAAAGATACCTTCTGGAAGGTTGTCTGACGTGCACAATCAAAGTTGCCCTAATCCTGATTTGGATAAGGACGAGGTTGACTATGTGCATGTGTGATATGCGCCCATCCTGAGGATGCGCGAGGTCTTCTCTTTATTCTCACGCGCAGATATTTCATGCGCAGATGCGATACGCACAAGCATGTAATACGCGTCACGCGCGGATGCCCCACGCGCAGCTGCGCCATGCGCAACTGTGATATGGGTGGGCATGTATGATGCGCGAGCATGTGATATGCGCCGCGCGCGGATGCGCCACGCACGATGTGATATGCATAAGCATATATGATGCGTGAGCATGTGATACGCGCGAGCATATGTGATGCATGAGCACATGTGATGCGTGAGCATATGTGATGCTTGAGCATATGTGATATGTGCAAGCATGTGATGCTTGAGCATAAGTTTTGGCTTTGTGCCTTGATAATATCTTTGATTTCTAATGTCTTGTATATATCTTGTGGGTTGACCCGCCCCGCTCGATGTTGAGGCGGGTACATACCTCTTCAAGCCCCCCCAGTCTAATGTGTGTCTTATCTCGCGCGAGAGCGGTAAGATAGATATTAGACTTACTGATTTGGTCTTTTAAAAGGGGTTTTGTCGTTTTCTTGGTTGTTTCCATCGTTGCGCGAAGTTCTATCCATTTGGTTGAAACGAAGGGTCCAAACACGTGGTTAGTTGCTGGTGACGTGCGCCATAAACGTGTCAGACGTTTCGTGTGCTCGAGGTGCTACAGTTGCCTTTCATGTCCCCTCGCACAGCTGTCTTGAACACGTGTCGCGCTCGCATTGGTTAGCACCTGCGAGTGGGGGCGCGTCTCTGCTCCGTGGCAGGTCCGTTACGTTTTCATGTCCCCTCAAACAGTGTCAAGGACACGTGCCGCGACCACGTTGGCTTACAGCTGCGAGTGGGGGCGCGTGAAATCCGATCAGTTGCCAAAATTCTCTCTCCTGGGCCTATAAAAGCAGGCCCTTAAGAAATTTTCTATCTTCATCTTCATTGTTGCAAATTTTCGAATTTCTGCCTTTCATATTCTGATTTGAGTGTATTCATCGTTTCGAATCCTCGATTATCTGCTGCTGTAGTTGTATGTCTGATAGTTCAGACTCCTCTAACCCCTCAATCACCTCTATTGCCTCTCGAAGACGCCGTGTGAAATCTGTGGTGATGTCGACATTGAAGCAAAAGGGCAAGGGGAAGAGGGTTGTTGAGACCACATCGGAGGAAGTAAGGAGGACCAAGGTGGTGAGGAGGTGGAATGAAATCCCCTGCAAATTGAGGCAGGCTGATCTTGACAGCCTTATCGCCTCTCAGGGCTTTCCCACCCTGTTTGGCTGCATGTTGCCTGAGGCCGGGCAATCGGCGGCGGACCCGCCTGCCGGTTATATATCCTTATATAGCCATTTTTTCACCCACTGCAACCTTCGTCTCCCGATGACAAGGTTTGTGGGTGCACTGCTGCAGTTCTATGGGATTCATATATCCCAAGTCCATCCTTTTGGACTTGTGCGCATGACTCACTTTGAGTTCATGTGCAAATCCCAGCGCGAGGAGCCTACCCCTCGGCGCTTTCAGTATTTTTACAAGCCCAAGATCCAAGACAATTGGTTCTCTTTTATTCCTCGCAGTCAGAAGGTGAAGTGCTCCACTGTTTCATTCAAGAGCCTTCATGACTGGTCTGAGAGGTTCTTCTACATTAGGGCTGGTGTGATACCCATCCGTATGACGATGCGCGCAATCGATTCTGCGCCCGCGGATGCGGTTGTTATTAAGAACCCAACCGGCGCCTGGGTTAAGAAACTGACCGCCGAACCATCCCCCGCGAAGAAAATTCGCGAGGAGGCGCTGGTGGGGGTCGGCATGAGTAAGCTATGGGCCGACAGCGCGCTTGAGCCCGTTATCCAAGTCGACGGGTTGTGTAAGTTTATTTCATTGCTTTATTTCTTTTTCTGCGCGAACATAATTCTTTTGCTGATATCACTTGACTTGTTTTTGCGCAGTCACCAAGGATTATATCCACGCCGCTTATGATGATCAAGTGGAGGGTGGCTCCGTCGCGCTTGGCGCTGGGGAGGTTGGTTTCCCAGATCGCTTCGATGACATGTTCATCCCAGTGGATCTGGAATTTGACTTTGATAGCGACGCGCCTGGTAAGCCTTCGCACTTATGCTCATTCCTTTAGAATACCAAAGTTTATTAACAGTTCTGTTGTTTGTATTTGCAGATGCGCTCGAAAACTACGAGCTGGAGCTCGCGGAAGAGGAGGAGGAGGAAGAGGAGGCGCCCGTACTGAAGCGCAAAGCTAAGGGAAAATCTGGCGCAGGGGGCAGTAAGAGACAGAAGAAAGATGACACCCCTGTCGCTCATCCCCATGCTCAAACGAAGGGACCTGAGGAAACCCAGGTGTTTACCACCAAGGTTTCTTTAGCTTCCCTGCCTGTGAAAGTGGGCAGACCTCCTGTCCACTTGAGGTATGGTGGCGTGCCCTCCTCCCTTCGCGCGGCTGAAGAGAGAAGCAGTGTCGCGCCTGCGAAAGGTATACTTTGCTTACCCATAATTCTGATTGAATTTTTATTACATCTTTTCGCATTTGAATGTTTGCAGGACCGGCGATGGTAGCAGATCAGCCTCAGGCGCAACAAGGTGCTGAGGCTGCGCCGGGGACTGCCTCGAAGTCCCCTGTTCTACCCTCAGAAAAGGGTAGAATGAACTTTATGGCGATGTTCGCCGCGCGAACAGAATTGCGGCAAGGTATGTTTTGCGCCATTGTCTTCTGAAGTTTTTGTTTTGATCTAAACCATTTTTTGTTGTTGATTTGTTCATAGGAGTTGTAGCTGGCGTACAAGCTGCTGGTGATACTCCTGGCGCCGTTGCCGGCGCCGCTGGTTCTGCTCCTGCTCCTGCTAGTGTTGAGTCTCCCCTTATTGGGATTACAAAGGAGCAGGAAACCGTATTGCGCGCCGAACTGGCGGCGTCGAGACCTCCCTCGCCTCCTCCTACACGCAGCCCTCCCCGCGAGACTGGTTTGGAGCCCTCCAGGTCGCAGGAGAAGAGGCCTATTGAAGAAGATGAGGAGGGTGAGGGGGCTCAAGCTGAAGACTCCTTGGGAGACCGCGCCGGCCCTGCGATGCCACAAGACTTCGCAGCGCAGACTTCTGGTGGGGCTGGCGCTGACTTTTCTGCTTCATCCCCGCAGGTATGTTTTAATTTGTTGCTCCGCTGCGCGTACCTCCATATAAGTATGTTTTATGACTTAGAACATTTCTTGTGTTTTTCAGGAAGGTGACCACGTTTACCGCCCGAGATGGAATATTAATGAAGACAGTTCCTTCCAATCCATGGGCGTATGCGAGGACTTCTGGGCTCATGCCGTGCCTCCTACTGAAAGGAGGTATCAGGAGGGGCGCACCCGCGCTGACTTGCTCAACGATCACATTTTCGCTGGGTCGGCTTTCTTTGCTGCCTCCCAAGAGCTTCATCGTGATTATATTAAAGTTCGCGATGCTCTTGTGGCAGCCCAGCAAGAGGCTAAGGTGGCTGCCTGGAACCTTTCTGATGCTCGCGCACGAGCTGAGAAACTCCAGGCGGAGCTCAGCGAAAACCGAGCAAGTTCCAACACCGCCTTTATTAAGCGCGGGCATGAGCTCCAAGCTGCGCGGGAGAAGCAGCAGGTGGCGGAGGCTGAAGTTGCCAAGTACGCGCGGAGAGTGCGTGTCTTGGAACAGCAGGCGGAGGCGCGTGACCAAGCTATCGTCCAGAGTATCACTGAGAAATCATCACTGGAGAGTGAGGTTGCGCGCCTGAAGAAGTATTTGGCGGCCGCGCAGGCCGATAGAGATGAGGCCCTGGCGACGGCAGCGTCTAGCCAGGAAGCACTTGATGCTGCGCAGACGGAGAAAGAAGAAATTTTGGCGGCAGCAGCGTCTGATAGAGAGGAGCTAAAAAAGACCAAGGAAACTGTGGAGTTATTAAACTCCCAGGTTCCTGCCCTCGAGACGTCTGTTGCTGGCCTTGCGCAGGATCGCCAATGGCTGGTGTCACAGGGCATGACTCGTTGCGCTTTGGCGATGAAATATTCTGGCGAGTTTCAGGCCCTTGTGATGGACTGCAATGCTGCCGCGCGCTTGGTGGGTCGAGCTGAAGGGTTTACGGATGGGTACGAATATGGTATGTTGAAGAAGAACCCATCCGAGTACCCTTACAAGAGCGACGCGGCCTGCGCGGACATGGCCGCGGTGGGGGAGAAGTATATGAGTACTCCCATCCCCATCCTTGTGTAGGTACCTTGACCTTAATGAGTTTTTCTTGATTAATTTTCCAAGTGTTTTGTACTCAATACTTTTCTATTGATTTGCAGATTGCTGCGCTTGCTGACCAGCCCGACCTCGGCGCGCTAAAGAAGTTGCTCGATGAATGCGAGGGGGCTGGTGGCGATGATGGTGGCGCGGGGGATGTTGCCCCTGCCAGCGGTTCTGGGGCGGCGAAAGAATATGCTCCTGAGACCGTCGTGATAGAAGACTCCATTGAGGAGGAAGAACTTGACTATGGTCAGTTTGGAGATGAGGAGCGGGCCGCGCCAGATGCTGCGGGAGATGATGAGGGTGATGAAGTGGCTGACGTCGACGTGGAGACTTGAGAAGCCCTTCATCTTTCTAAATTTTTTTTGTTTTTTGTTATACTTGTAATTTGTAACTTATCATACTTGTAAATTTCAATGCTACGGAATGAAATTTGTTTTTCCTTTTTCACTTCTTGCGCATTTCCATTCATCTCTTCATGTTTGCTTGTATAGATATAAGATATGCTTGCACGTTAAAATAAGAACAAGGTTGTAAGGAAATTATTTACTTAACCATAGTCCTATTTTGTAAGTGGTTTCGCAGTATCTTGTTTATGCTGACACACGCGATGACTTTTCACTATTCCTTTTTTGCGCGTCTTTGTCGCGCGTTTTTTATATGGAATTGTGAGTTTTAGTCATTACATGTCAGCATGTGTTACTCAGATATCCACTATGATTCCGCGCGCGACCTCGACCTGAGACCTTAACAACTATGATTTGGCATGTACTTTGCCTTAGTTGTGTTTAGGGATTTTTATGATCAGGCTGCGCGGGATGTAAGATGGATGTTTGTGAGTGTTTTGAGCTAAGGCTCCTTGTTTTGGGCTAAGGCCCTGACGTTTTTAGAGTTAAGACTCGTTAACGTGTTTGAGCTAAGGCTCGTAGGTTTGGGCTAAAGCCCTGACGTTTTAGAGTTAAGACTCGTTAACGCGTTTGAGCTAAGGCTCGCGCATGTATGTTTTACTCCGTTTTATTTTGTTTTGAAGTCAATATAGTGTTGTCATATTGCTCCAAATTAATAAAGGAAGTGTGAAACATGTATGCAAAGGTAATAGAACAAATATTGAAAGATAGCGCGAATCATCATTCATGATGGCTTAAAAGCCTTGATTACATATTTGAATTTTTACATGAAGCATTTTCTAAGCTGTGCTGCGTTCCACGCGCGCGGTATCTTTTTTCCATTCAAATCTTTTAAAGTGTACGCGCCTTTCCCCAATTCTTCTAAGATTTGATAAGGTCCTTCCCAATTGGGGGACATTTTTCCTGGGGCTATTGCGCGGCTAGCTTCATTGTTTCGAAGGACAAAATCATTTTTCTTGAAGTGGCATTCTTTAACGCGCTGATTATAATATTTTTCCAGCTTTTTCTTGTATTTGGCTTCATTGATGATAGCCGCTTCTCTGCGCCCTTCAAGCAAGTTGAGGTCCAATTTTCTTTCGCGCTCGTTATCAGTCTTGCTCATCATGAGTACCCTATGGGATGGGCATCCAATTTCTGCTGGGATCATAGCCTCTGTCCCATAGGTTAGGCTGAACGGGGATTCGCCATTGCTAGTTTTGCTTAATGTCCTGTGCGCCCACAGGACATTAGGTAATTCTTCGACCCAAGAATGGGATTCTCCCTCCAACCTTTTCTTCAGCCCATTTAACAAACTTTGATTCGCGCGCTCTACTTGGCCATTCCCCTGAGGGTGGTAGACCGAAGTGAAGATTTGGTTGATGTGCAATTCTTTGAGCCAGCTGGATATCTTCCTGTCAGTGAATTGTTTGCCATTGTCGCTCACAATTTCCATAGGAAGGCCAAAACGGCAAATGATGTGGCTCCAGATAAATTGCTTCATCGCCTCAGCTGTGATTTTTGCTAGTGGCTTGGCCTCAACCCATTTTGTGAAATAGTCTACCGCCACTACCAAAAATTTCACTCGTCCTTGCGCTTGCGGCAGGGGCCCCACAATATCAATGGCCCATTTGTGGAAAGGCCATGCGGAGGTCACTGGAATCAAGTTGTTCTTTGGCCGCGTGGTGTTTGGCGCGTAGCTCTGACATGCCTTGCATTTTTGGATTTCTTTTAGCGCATCCAAGTACATGCCTGGCCAATAGTAGCCTGAGCTCATTGCCTTGGCAACCACCATGCGCGGGCCAGCGTGTATTCCGCAGATTCCTTCGTGAATCTCCCTAATCACATAGCTTGCTTCTTCAGCATCCAGGCATTTCATGAGTGGTCCAAGATAAGAGCGTCGATATAATGTACCATCAAGTAGTTCATAGTTCTGCGCCTTGTGTCTTATCTTTCTCGCCTGTGCGCGATCGTCCGGTAACTTCCCCTCCTTCAGGAATTCCATTATTGGAGTTATCCAGGATGAAGGGGTTGTATGAATTACAAGGACAGATTGCGTTTGCACTGACGGGTTGCTCATCACTTCCACCCTGACATCTTTGCGAAAGTGATCAAAATTAGTTAATGCCATCTTACTCAACGCGTCAGCGGACTTGTTTTCGCTGCGCGGGATGTGTATGATTTTGAAGAAGTCAAACTGCTCAACGAGCTTTTTTGCCTGCTCTAGATATAGAGGCATGGTGTTCTCCTTGGCATCATAAAAGCCATTGACCTGTGCAGCTACCAAGTAAGAATCAACATGGGCCTCTAGCCTTTTAACTCCAAACTTGCGCGCAATGCGCAGACCAGCCAGCAGGGCTTCATACTCAGCCTCATTGTTGGTACTCTTGAAGTCCAACCTAATAGCATAAGTATATTCATGATTATCAGGGTCCACCAGTTTGAGGCCTGCGCCGGACCCTTCGCTGTTGGAGGCTCCATCAGTGAATAGCCTCCAAACATCTTCTTCATCATTTGCTCGCGGAGGGTCTACCTCGCGCTGAGCTTCTTCAATCTTTCCCTCTGGGATTTCCGTAATGAAATCCGCTAAAACTTGACCCTTTATTGCTGGACGGGGCTTATAGGTGATCGTGTGTTCACCCAATTCCAGCGCCCACTTTGTCAGCCTTCCGGAGAGCGCGGGGCGTCGCAAGACTTGCTGGATGTTGTAACCTGTCAGAACTTCAATAGGATGACCATTGAAGTATCTATGAAGCTTGCGTGACGCGTGTGTTAGTGACAAAACTAACTTTTCCATGATGGAATAGCGCGTCTCAGGGTCTGTCAGCACCCGACTCACATAGTATATTGGCGTTTGGATCCCCTTGCGATCCACCAATAATACTGCGCCGATGGCGCGGTCTCCAGCTGACAAGTACAATGTAAGGGTTTCGCCAGGAAGTGGAGCTGTGAGCGCGGGCAGCTTTATGAGACATTCTTTTATCTCACTGAAAGCTTGCTCAGCCTCAGGCGTCCACTTGAATTGGCTCTTCTTCAAGCAATTCCTCAAAGTGTTAACGAATGGAGTAGATTTGCTGGCGTGGTTCGCTAGGAACCTGTTGATTGACACCAATCTACCATTCAGCTTCTGAACCTCTTTCATGGTGGATGGTGAAGGCATGTCAAGGATGGCTTCCACCTTTTCAGGGTTCACCTTGAAACCATCCTTAGTGACCATTACACCAAGAAATTTCCCCTCTTCCGCGCCGAAAGTACATTTGCTCGGGTTGAGCTTCATGTTGACTTCCGTTAAGCGCTGAAGAGTTTCCTCGATGTCTTTGAGCATTTGTGTCTCCTCCCTGCTCTTGATCACCAAATCATCAACGTAGACTTCTAGATTTCTTCCGATTTGTTCAGTGAAAACCGAATCCATAAGTCTCTGATAAGTGGCGCCCGCATTCTTTAAACCAAAGGGCATTTTTGTGTAACAAAAAACACCCTTGTCGGTTCTGAAGGCAGTCTTGTCTTCGTCTTGTGGCGCCATTTGAATCTGGTGATAGCCTTTGTAGGCATCCAGGAAACATTTGAGCTTGAATGGCGCCACGGAATCCACCTTTGCGTCGATGTTTGGGAGGGGGTAACAGTCTTTCGGACATGCTTTGTTGAGGTCCTTGAAGTCAATACACATCCTCCATGACCCGTTGCTTTTCTTTACCATCACAGGATTGGCTACCCACGTCTGGTATCGGATCGGGCGGATGATGTTTGCGCGCAACAGGTCCTCAACTTGCTCATTCATGGCCTTCGCCTTTTCATCCCCCATGATTCTCTTTTTCTGAGCAATTGGCTCCACCGACTTGAACGTGTTAAGAGAATGTTGCGCCAAGTCTCGCGGGACCCCAGTCATATCGGAGTGTTGCCACGCGAAGACCGACGTGTATTTTGTGAGCAACCTTTTCATTCTCAATCTCGTTTCGTCTGAAATGGTAGCGCCAATTGTGACCGTTTGCTCTGGGAATTTTGGGTTTAAAATCCACTTCTCTGGCGCATTGTCCGCCATTGGAAGTTTCATTCTCCCTTCCCGCGGCGTACTTGTCACTGCGCACAAATGATTGCGGTAAACAAATGTTACGCCTGTTGGTGTAGGGAACCCCAATGCGCCGTGCGCTGGCGACGGTATAGCATTAAATTGGGCAATCGTTCCCCTACCCAGGATCATATTGTGGCATGACGTGGTGGGCAAGACCAAGAAGTTGACAACTTCGGCTCGCTTGTGCTCATCATCCCCCATAGTTAGTTCAAACTGAATCTGACCAAGGGGATGGATGATTTCATTTGAAACACCACAGATTGGTGCGTTCACAATTTCGAGCCGCGCTTGGTCTGCCGGGTCTAACTTTCTGAAACACTGCTCATACATAATGTCAGATTCACTTCCAGTGTCCACCAGGACTTTTGACACTTCGTAATGAGCAATGTGTGTGGTGATGACGAGAGGACTGCTTATTGAAGGGCCTCCCCTGATTCTTGGGAAGATAACTTGCTGCTCGCGCCAATCTCCGTTGATTTGCGCGCTTCTCTTTTTTGACGTCTGCCCTTGTCGTCCCCCCTCAGCCACACAGATTCTTTTGTATTTCTTGCTGGCAGAGGCTCCTTCCGGTTGCTCATCTTCTATTCTTGGGTTTTTCACCAAGTGAGCCAGCCTGCCTGACTTTACATCCTTTTCGATCGCATCCTTTAAATGATGGCATGCGTCGGTGTTGTGGCCCGGGGACTTGTGAAATTCACAATATTTGCCACTGTTTTGCGGTCCCTTGTAGTGTAGTTGCTTGGGGGGCTTGAATTGGACATTCTCAGTACTTAACACCTGTGAAGGTGTTTTAGTGAGGGAAGTCCATATTCTTGGCAGAGGTCTGCTAGGATCTCTGCCGCCCTCCCTCTTGTCACTCTCCCCGCGACTACGAACATCTTTTTGGGGCTGGGGTGAGCTTGGTTGCGCTTGCTTTTCTGCGGAAGAAAAACTTGTTGGCTGCAACCTGGACCATACAAAGTTCTGTTTGGCCCTCTTCTCTTTGCTGCGCGGTGATTCAGCCTGATGCGCTCTTTCTCTTGCCCTATCTTGGGCAATCTGTTTTTCATTTCTCGCGAAGACTCGCGATGCTTCCATTAGTTTTGCCCAAGTGGTGGGCATACCATCTTTGCTTACGAGAGCTCGGCGGAGTTGATCACTGCGCGCGCCTTGTATAAAGGCCACGCGCAGGAGCTGCTCAGTTATACCCCCGATTGCCAGGGACTCCTGATTGAAACGAGTGATGTAATCTTCAATCGTTTCATCATTCCTGCGTACGCAGTGCATGATGTCATCAGGATCGCGCGTGTGCCTGCGCTGCTGTACGAAGTGGGCTTGGAACTTTTCTAATAGTTCCTCGAACCCATCAATTTGCCCAGTCGGCAAGCTCTCGAACCATACCCGCGCTGCGCCCGTGAGGCAGCGAGCAAACATATGACACCATGTTGGCATCGTCCAGCTCTCTAGGTTTCCCGTGTTATAGAAACCTTGCAAAAAGTCATCTGGATCTGTTGTGCCATCATATTTGCCCAGACCACTTGGCATCTTGGTCTTGTGCTGGATGGGAGCCTGCGCGATGCGCGCAGTAAACTTTGAGTGTTTTACCAAGATGGCTGGTCTGTAGGGTGTGGTTACGTCCACTTGCCCTCTGACCGGTGGGCTGTACGGCATGTGCAGATCCAGATCTGCTCTGGCTCCAGGCGCCATGTTCACAGGCGCGCGGAGCTGTGAGCCTCCTGCATGAGTATCCCGTGTCTTCCTCATGCTATGCACTACTTCATCACTGAACTCAGTCTGTGCAGTGTGAACAGAATGTCCCTCTTCCGGGGCGCGCGGCCTTTTTGTAGTCTGCTTATCAAACGCTTGCCTTTGTGTTTGGTCGGCTAGCTTTTTCTGTTTGACCATCTCATTATACTTTTCCATTAGACGCCGCTGCTCGCTTATGAGCCATTCTTTAGGATCATTAGCTTCATCTTCTGGACCCATTGGTCCTTTTTGTTTTGCGCCGGCAAGATTTTGTAACGTGAGATCGTCTGGAGGAGTTTCAGTCTGCCCGTGAGGAGTTGTGATGAAGGGACGGCTACTGGTGGGGCGCGTGGAATTACGCGGCCCCCTCAGGAACTGCTGTCCCTCATTAACATCCCCACGTTCAATATCCTCCAGAACTTGATCAACGTTATGAACGCCAGAAACCATGGTAATTAATTTTTTTTTTTTTTTTTTTTTGTAGATCTGATGAGATCTGATTGCCGTTTGTAACAGTGGATGGCACCAATGAAGAAACGTGGATCTACTCACTGGTAGCAGATCTACTTTCCTCGGGTGTGATTATACTATTTCACCGATGGTTCGTCTGGATCAATGTTCTTCCACCTACAAAACGAACAGCGCCGTTACTTACCCCTCAGAAAGGGACAGAGGGGTCCTCTTTGGGGTAACCCTCCGGCGTGAGAATAAGTATGTGTAGGAGAAGATAATAATGTGAGAGTAAGGGAATTGAGAGAGTATTGCTTAATAGCTGAATACTGTATGATTGTGTGACTGTGTGTTTTCTGTAACTGACTGTGAATGAATGTAATTCAATATGATTGAATGTGATATCACTGCTTGTAACTGTCAATGATTGAGTATGAATGTGTCCATCAAAGTGGAGTTGATACTGTATTTATAGTGCTAGGGTTTCCACTGATTGGGCTCAGCCTCGTTGGCCTCCTCCAATCGCACTGCGCCACGTGTCTTCTGGGACACCTGGCGCTTTCTCGTTGGTTGTAATTACGTGGTAGCACATGTGTCATGCTGAGTTGTCGACCTTTCATTTGGCAGCTGTCAACATCAGCATATTCTCATTCCTTAAAAAGATACCTTCTGGAAGGTTGTCTGACGTGCACAATCAAAGTTGCCCTAATCCTGATTTGGATAAGGACGAGGTTGACTATGTGCATGTGTGATATGCGCCCATCCTGAGGATGCGCGAGGTCTTCTCTTTATTCTCACGCGCAGATATTTCATGCGCAGATGCGATACGCACAAGCATGTAATACGCGTCACGCGCGGATGCCCCACGCGCAGCTGCGCCATGCGCAACTGTGATATGGGTGGGCATGTATGATGCGCGAGCATGTGATATGCGCCGCGCGCGGATGCGCCACGCACGATGTGATATGCATAAGCATATATGATGCGTGAGCATGTGATACGCGCGAGCATATGTGATGCATGAGCACATGTGATGCGTGAGCATATGTGATGCTTGAGCATATGTGATATGTGCAAGCATGGGATGCTTGAGCATAAGTTTTGGCTTTGTGCCTTGATAATATCTTTGATTTCTAATGTCTTGTATATATCTTGTGGGTTGACCCGCCCCGCTCGATGTTGAGGCGGGTACATACCTCTTCAGTCAGTATGCTTCCTAATGTTTTTAACTGAAAACGTGTTGTCAAAATCAAAATCCCAAAGACACGAATCCCAGTAATTCTTAATCTAAATATGGGAAATCTCCGTCAATAAAAGATCAAGTTGCTCCTTTTCAACTCCTCCCCTAATTAATCTCCGCCAAGGCCAGCTCCAACTAACCATCCACGTTTAGACGCTATAGAATATCTCGCATCCGTTTCTAGCCGATACAATCTATAATACTCGGAACCAAACAATAATCACTTGGACAAAAATTCTCCCAAAATCTAGTATCCTCCTCGTTCTTTACTTTTAGTTAAATGGATGCAAATTACACTTTATCATTATTTATCAAAAATGACCATTGGTTTTGATTGAACCGCTTGAAAGTTGTAGTGACTAATGTGAAGAGGTAAGCCGCGTTTATTTATACCAAAACACTAGGAGCACTTGTTGGGTTTCGAACTAATTAAGTCCACAAACACTCTTCTACTCGTCTCTCTCTTTTTTAACTCGCATAAACATGTTAGAGGGCATCCTTCCGGAAAAAAAAAACTCTCTCTCATCTCTTCTCCACAATATTAGAGGTGCAAGCGAGCCGAGCCGAGCCGAGCCCGAGCTTGACTAAGCTCGAGTTCGGCTCATTTAACTTACACGAAGCTCGAGATTGAGCTCGGCTCATTTTGAGCTCTATTTTCAAAGCTCGGCTCGTGAGTAGATTTTCAAGCTCGAACTCGATTCATTTACTATTTATTAATTAATTTTTATATATTTACAATTAATTTTATATATATACTTTTTCAATTATAATTCATGTAAAAAACAATATATGTTATTTAGTTATTTTTAGTTATATCTTTATAACATTATATATATTAATTAATAATTATTAAATATATTTATATTAAAAATTTATATAAATGGCATGCTCATTGAAGCTCGCGAGCCAGCTCAAACTCGATAAGTATATCTCGGGAAACGAGCTTTCTTGTAGGCTCGAGCTCGATTAAGCCTGACTCGATTGAGTTTTTTTCAAATGAACCTAGCTCGCGAGCGACTCAACTCGTTTACACCCCTACTCCACATCATACATCATACATTAGAAGAATTGAGTGATCAATGTACGTAACATTTAGGCAATGATTTTCATATGTGCATAGTCACTTGAGTTATTCATCAACTCTCCACACACACTAACCTTTAATCGGTCATTAATGTATAAACTTAGTTGGATTCTGATTAACTAACATTAGTGCACAAATATTAAACAGTAGCCTACATATATGCATGCTCTAAAAAATGCACTTGTGCATTTTCAACAATTTTGAGCTGATCTGATGACATTTTTTTTTTGTTTTGTTTTTGTTTTTTTTTTAAATTCTAAAAAAGATTAGGAATTATCAGCTGAATAGAAATAACTCTAAATTGTAGGGTCAACACAGTTTCCTAACAAGTTAATTAAGCCATCCAAATTACTAAAAATATTATTAATGAATAAAGTCAAAACATTATATGATGTTTCACCCACCATTCGTTCATTAAACCACCCCCAAATGCAAGAACTAGAGAAACATTACAACACTAACAAAATCCACCACTAAACCTTATGGGCACCATGGACTTCTACCCGGGCCACCATAAAAAAACACAGGATCAGCAACATAATCCACGATATATAAAATATCGTAGCAACGATACTCGTCTACATTGACATCAGTCCATTCGGGCATCATCAAAGGCCCATGGTTTTGTTCCACCCGCATGCGTGACATGGTCCCACAATTGTCAAAGATTGCCGGGGGAGTTTGACCATTGCCCATGGCCGTGGCCGTGTGGGGGTGTGTCTTGACCCTGGTGCTGTAGACCTCGCCACCCCACTTGACCTCGACCCCTTGGAACTTTAACAACTCAAAGAGCTCACTCGGCCAGTACCCTATGTCGATGTAGTTGCCATATCGAACCCACCAGTTGTTTGTCTCCGGGTCCTTGTAAATGTGGACGGTGATTACGTAGGGTAAACCATAGGGCTTAGTTACCGGATAAATGGCTGCACCAAGGGCTATCTTGTGGTTCACTTGAACGAACCCGGGACAGGTGAGGTCAAAGCATCCTGTTGTTCTTGAACCATCAGCCTGCACATACTTATAGCTAGGTTTAAAGAATAAATGGAATGGATGAGAGTAAAAAGTTATTTAATACCGTCCAATAAACATATAAACGAGTTTCATGATCGTTGTAAACGCTTGGATTTACCTAAAAAAACGTAGACCGCATATTCTTGTTAGGACCAAAAAACAAAACAGCCTACTGTGACATTATTCTAATCTAGTTACTGCTACACGATATAAATGGTTAAAACAGGTAACTTATGAAAACACCAATCAAGCTATACGTTCGGAAGTCCAATTAAAAGGCTAATATAGCCCGATTGGTGTAACTATATGAAAGAAAGACTTACCGCCCATCCGGTTTCAACAAGTTCGAAATCATAAGCACCACCATTCTTAATGACAACACGAGAGGTGCTATACTCGTCTTCCTTCTCAACGTAAGGAGTCCATACTTTCATGTCGACTTGAGCCCCCGAATAGCTGTATCCCTCTGTTATTACCTCAGACACCTATGCATCATCACCAAATTAAATAATAAGTAGATATCAAAACGTACACATATTAAATTCCTCCTGTAGCAAATGCATGCTGATATATAAATTAATCTAGTCCTTCTTCATGCACTAAAGACGATAAAACAACATAACACTTTTGTCTGGTATCTAAGATTCTAATATTTATGGTGATCAAATTTTCACTTCAGTATCACTAAAACATATTGAAACCTAGTACACACGCCTATATGTAGGATGAAGATCAAATAAGTACTCCTTCGTGTAAGGACCGTGAGAACCACTATCAGGTAATCAATTTTTTTTTTCTTTTTGGTACATATGTATTATGTGCCACTAACCATATGTTTATGTATTTGACATAATTTGGGGTGTAAAATAAAGCCATTGGACACAAGGGATTGTAAGCTAGTCGATGCAATCCAATCGTTGATGTCATGGGGTATGAAGAGGGGGAGATCGAATGGTAACATGGTAAGTAGTGCGAACTAGGGTTTTTCCCGGCGCAACGGGCAGGTTGGTAAAACCCGGGTAGTGGTAGCCCAAGTGTTGTTGGTCCCGGGTGTTAAAGGCGGTAAGTTGACACAAATTCGGTGAGTTTTAGTTATGTTTATTAAGGTACCGGAACTAAAACAAAATATAAAACGAAAAAATTATAAAAACTGAGGTAGACCAATGGTGTGATGTCAGTCAGTTTTTAGTAAAACTCATGCGTTAGTAAAACCCGAGCGTTGTCGATCCCGATCATTGAGGCGGCAAGTCTACGCAAATTCACTCAGTTAACATCATGTTTGTTATAGTACCAATGCTAAGAAGAAGAAGAAGAAGAAGAAGAAGAAGAAGAAGAAGAATATTGACATTTGGTTGGTTTCGTTACGTTACGATACCATAACTAAAACAAAATGCGGTATGCCGGTCTATGCAAATTCGGTCGGTCTCCGCTAACTTTGTTACGGTATCAAAACTAAAACATATAAAAACAAACAAAATTGACATTCAATTGATTGTTATTACGTTCTTTATGGTAGAAAAACTAAAAAAAAACAAAATTAAAAAAAAAACCTAAAATCCTAGGATCAATAGGTTGCCGCAAATTGACCCAATAGGGACTTTGGGGCACCAAAGTTCTTAATTATTTATTATATTATTAGATAATTCGGTGGGTTTCGGTTACGTTTGTTATGGTACCGAAACTAAAACAAAATACAAAACCAAATAATTATAAAATTGAGGTAAAGCAATGGGGTGATGTCAGTCAGTTTGTAGTAAAACTCAAGCGTTAGTAAAACCCGAGAGTTATCAATCCCGGTCATTGAGGCGGTAAGTCTACGCAAATTCAGTCAGTTAACGTCATGTTTGTTATAGTACCAATGCTAAGAAGAAGAAGAAGAAGAAGAAGAAGAAGAAGAAAATTGACATTTGGTTGGTTTCGTTGTGTTACAATACCATAACTAAAACAAAATGCGGTATGCTAGTCTATGCAAATTCGGTCGGTCTCCGTTAACTTTGTTACTGTATCAAAACTAAAACATATGAAAACAAACAAAATTGACATTCAATTGGTTGTTATTACTTTCTTTATGGTAAAAGAACTAAAAAACTAACAAAAAAAACAAAATTAAAAAATAAAAAAAAAAACTAAAACCCTAGGATCAATAGGGTGCCGTAAATTGACCCAATAGGGGCTTTGGGGCACCAAAGTTCTTAATTATTGATTATATTATTAGATAATTCGTTTCGGTTACGTTTGTTATGGTACTGAAACTAAAACAAAATACAAAACCAAATAATTATAAAAATTGAGGTAGACCAATGGGGTGATGTCAGTCAGTTTTTAGTAAAACTCAAGCGTTAGTAAAACCCGAGCGTTGTCGATCCCGGTCATTGAGGCGGTGAGTCTACGCAAATTCAGTCAGTTAACGTCATATTTGTTATAGTACCAATGCTAAGAAGAAGAAGAAGAAACTTGACATTTGGTTGGTTTCGTTGCGTTACGATACCATAACTAAAACAAAATGTGGTATGCCAGTCTATGCAAATTCAGTCGGTCTACGTTAACTTTATTACGGTATCAAAACTAAAACATATAAAAACAAACAAAATTGGCATTCAATTGGTTGTTATTACGTTCTTTATGGTAGAAGAACTAAAAACTTAAAAAAAAAACAAAATAAAAAAAAACTAAAATCCTAGGATCAATAGGGTGCCGCAAATTGACCCAATAGAGACTTTGGGAAACCAAAGTTCTTAATTATTTATTATATTATTAGATAATTCGGTGGGTTTCGGTTACGTTTGTTATGGTACCGAAACTAAAACAAAATACAAAATCAAATAATTATAAAAATTGAGGTAGACCAGTGGGGTGATGTCAATCAGTTTTTAGTAAAACTGAAGCGTTAGTAAAACCCGAGCGTTGTCGATCTTGGTCATTAAGGCGGTGAGTCAACGCAAATTCAGCCAATTAACATCATGTTTGTTATAGTACCAGCACTAAAAGAAACAAGAAAGAAGAAAAGAAAACATAAAAATAATTGACATTTCGTTGATTTCGTTGCGTTCGTTAGGGTACCATAACTAAAACAAAGTGTGGTATACTAGTCTACGCAAATTCGATTGGTTTTCGTTAACTTCGTTACGGTATCGGAACTAAAATATATAAAATGAACATAATTGGCATTCAATTGGTTGTTATTACGATCGTTCCGGTAGAAGAACTAAAACAAAAACAAAATTAAAAAAAAAACAAAAATCCTAGGATCAAAAGGTGGTGCAAAATGGCCCAATAGGAACTTTATGGCATCAAAGTTCTTAATTATTATTATTAGATAATAAGTATGAATAGAGATAACTGATGCTTTCACATGGGAAAAGTTGATGAGTTGGTCTATTGTAGAAAACTTATGATTTATTAAATTGCTAAATGATGGATAAAAATAAGTATACAGTGATATTAGGGTTTCCTTGTGTAAAAAACTGATGAGTTTTATTATAGAACTCTTAATTTATTTAAAAACTTTAAAGAACTCTTAATAGCTAACTTTTTTTATAAAAAAATTGTATGTTAACATTATCTTATTGTAGTTTTATCATTTTTATATCTATATTTACGATTACAATTATGAAAATTAGTTTTTACATATATCCATGTTTTTTTACACATACGTAAATTTGTTATTAAATAGATTTTATACATGTGAACTTGTGATTTATATATGTAATTAAAAATTTATTTTAAAAATGATAAAACTACTCTAAAATAATGTTAATATATAAAAAGTTAAAAAAATTGGTTGTTAAAAGTTCTTAAAGTTCTTAACTTTTTTAAGGTTTTGAAATGAAACCAACCCAAAAGAGAAGTACAGAGTGAGCCCAGAAGTCTTCACACACACCCATGGACTGAAATGAGCTATCCTCAGTAATATTCCATCTCGGGCGGTATATGTGATCGACTTCCTGCAAACACAAAGCAACGTTCTAGTCATCTAAACACTAATATGGAAGTCCGCGCCGCGGAGCAAAAACGAACTTATACCTGCGGAGAGCAAGCAGAAAAGTCAGCGCCAGCCCCACGAGAAGGCTGCGCCACGAAATCTCGTGGCGCTACAGGGCTTGCGCGGCCACCATCGGAGTCTTCAAAATTGACCTCCTCATCATCCTCTGTAACAGGTCTTTTCTCCTACGACTTGGAAAAATCAAAACCAGTCTCGCGAGGAGGGCTGCGCGCAGGAGGAGGTGAGGGAGGTCTCGACGTCGCTAGATTAGCGCGTAAAACAGCCTCCTGCTCCTTAGTAATCCCAATGAGGGGAGATTCAGTGCTTGCAGGAGCAGGAGCAGAACCAACGGCGCTGGCGCCGGCGCCAGCAGTGCCGCCAGCAGCTTGTGTGCCAGCTATAATTCCTATGAAAAAACCAACAAAGAGAAATGATTCATGACTTGATCTAAAAGAAAAAAGTCAGAAAATAAAAGCGCAATATATACCTTGGCGCACCGCCGTTCGCGAGTTAAACATCGCCATGAATGTGACATCTGCCCTATCCGACCCGACCCAGGTACCCGTTTTCGAATCCGATTCTTTTTATGGTTTAAAAGTTGATTATTAATCTTTGTAAATTTAACATTAAATAAATTATATATATTTTTATATTACCTACTAATAATAATAATTCCTTCCCGCCTCTTTCTCTTTCTTGTCGCCATCCCGCCCCCTTGTCTTTCTTGTCGCCATCCCGCCTCTTTTCTCCTTTGTCGCCGTCCCGCCCCTTTGCTTAACCCTTGAGCCTTGAACCCCTTTTTCTCTTAACCTCTTTGCTTGTCCTTTGGTTCTTCCCGCCTAAGGACGTCTGCGCAGCTCCACGCGCCAGACTCCTTACAAGGAAGCCTGCGTGATGACCTGTTGTTCCTGCGATACGCGAGGCGAACTGTTCTCGCAGCGCGCTAAGAATGGTAGTTCTTCTCGCAGCGCGCTAAGAACGGTAGTTCTTCCCGCGACGCGCTAAGGATTAGTAGTTCTTCCCGCGGCGCGCTAAGAATGGTAGTTCTTCCCGCGGCGCGCTAAGGATTTTAGTTCTTCCCGCGACGCGCTAAGGTTTGTTCTGTCTGCCTTCGCCCTCGCGCGTGCGCTCGTATCTTCTCGCGCTAAACCTTAAGTCTTTTCTTCTGCTTAGGTCTGCCTGTATTCTTTTGATATCTTTTGTTTGAGCTCTTTAGGTCAGTTCCGACATCTGTCCGAAAAGCCACTTTCGGCGCAGCATGCGCACCAATCCTATTGGTTGACAGAAAAAGTGACTGACATAATCTTTTGAAATCTTCTTTTGCATGCCTTGAACAGTGTTTTATCTGACTCCTCCCATGCTTTATTCTGTAACCTGTCAGCCCTTTTTCCTGTTCCCCTGCAGCTGCCGGCATATCTTTCCATATCTTTTGCTTTTGGATTCTTATGCTTTTTAATATCTTTTGCTTGATTTGATAAGATCTTTTCCTCTTTTCTAGGGATTGTGTTCCCTAGGGTTTGCCTATAAATATAGCTACTTTCTTAACACTTCACACACTACACTTAATCACTCCCCATATCTTTCTCCCTTTGCTCTCTGCCCTAATTCCTCAGCCGCCTCCACTCTCTTTGCCTCCGTCTTCTCTTCTGTTCTGCCCAGATCTCGGTAATTATAAATATATATTTTGTTTTTGTTTAACTAATCGATACTTAAGAAATAAAAACCAATCGTTAAACCAATAACCTCTTATTTATAGGTTAACTTGTGCTTATTTAAAAGTTGGCTCTTGCATTACCTTTCAACGCACCGTTTACATGTGAGTAATCTCGTACCTAATCCCTTTTTATTTTTAATGTTTTGGGATGTTCATGTGTTCGTACAAACTTGAGTCTTAAACTTGTTTATGAACTTTTGTCGCGCAAAACCCCATGTGTTATGGACGTAGACTTGGCTGTTTATTTGTATGTGTGGATCATCAACCGTCTTGTCGGCCTATTCCGCAGTTTTCATGGATCCATTAGATGAACACGGGAGAACTATCGTTTATGATTTCTCTTTTGTTTACACTTGCACAGTTTTCTTGTTTTTGTGCTCAATTGGGAGCACGGATTGAACTATGAGCTATGATCTAAGGCTTGATCACAATCTGATTACACCCTTGTTGAACACCAGTTATACACATGATGCGCGCAGATATTGTTATCTATTTATATCTATTAAACTTGATTTCTCACCGACACGCAAGTGTTGACGTTTTATTTTAACACATGTTCAGGTTTGCTGTAGCTGGAAGCTTGAGGACACATAGGATGTTTTCTTTTCTTTTGGACCTAGTTTAAAATGTAACAAGACAAGTTTATGTTAATTGAATATTTTGAGTTATGATATGATTTAAGTTACTTTATGTCATGTTCTGCGCGTGCGCAATGAAATGTATTTATTAAATATTGACACCCAAATAGTGTCGCGAGTAATGAAACAATACGTGGCGCCCCGATGTATAATCCGCCTTCGGTCGGGGTGTTACAGATTGGTATCAGAGCTCCGTGACTTTAGGATAGGTGGTTAGACGTAACGACCTAGAATACCTAAGAGTCCCTTTTCGCGCATGAGAAATATCTCATGTTTGCGCGCTAATTGTTAATTACTCGATATTTATAAAATATGCTTGCGTATACGCAGCACTTGATTTCATGTTTTATTCGCGATCTTTCGATTTTTATTAAATTTCAATTTATTTCTTTACTTACATATTCGTTTGTTGTGGGGATTGAAAATCCGAGAAGTCATGGTGGTACATGAATAGTTGATTTTCAATTACCATTAACTTTATGTTTTAAATTGAAGATTTGAAAAGTCATGGTGATACATGAATTGTCAATCTCCAATATTCATTTACTCGATATTTTAAATTGAAGATTTGAAAAGTCATGGTGATACATGAATTGTCAATCTCCAACATTCATTTACTCGATATTTTTAAATTGAGAATTCGGAAAGTCATGGTGATGCATGAATTGTCGATTTCCAATTCGAATTCATTACCTGTATTAAGTTTGCATTTAAATTTTACTTCAAAATTTGACAGCATTTAACTTCGCGAAACAAGCTTTACGACGGTATACTATGCGCTAAAACGATTTCCTATACCAAGATATTAACAAAAACTAAAACTTTTATAGAATGCCTCCGCTATCAGCTCGTTATCAGAGGAGAGAAGCCTCGCGCAGGCGTAGGAAGCAACGTTCCCAGGAAATGGCCGCCGCGATAGCCCAAGCCTTAAACCAAACTAATACCAACCCCTCCGGATACAATATTAAATCCTTTAATGCGGGTAACCCTCCGAAATTCACAGGACTTGAAGGAGCCACCGTAATGCTCCAATGGCTCGAGAAAATTGAGAACACCTTTCTCCATACCCAATGCCCTCCAGACCGACGAACCTTATATGCCTCTAGTGTCCTGGAATCAAGGGCGCTTACTTGGTGGAACGGAGTAGCTCATGCGCGTGGCGCAGAGGCTGCTTCTAGCATGCTCTGGGAGGAATTCAAGGAACTTTTGACAAGAGAGTTCTGCCCTCCCAACAAAGTAAAGCGCCTGGAGGAAGAGTTTTGGAACCTGAAACAGTACAGTGGCGAAGCGCGCGAGTACGCGACGCGCTTCCATGAATTAAGTTTGCTTGTCCCGCACCTAGTTACCCCTTCCCGCCGAGCCATCGAGAAGTTCCTTGGGGGTCTCCCCATGGAAATCCAAGATTCTGTATGGGCCAGGAACCCACTAACCCTCTCTGACGCCATCGAGTTGGCCGCTGTGCTCAGCGACAACCATGTCAGGGCAGGAACCCTGTTCCTGCGGGGAGCTGAGAAGACCAAACCCACCAAGACTGTCCCAGAACCAACAGAAACCAAGCCAGAACCCTCAAACCGTAACAACCTCAAGCGCAGGCGCAAAGCCTATGCGCTTACCAGCCCGCCCATTGTCCAGCAACCCACCTACCAACCTCCAGTTTACGCGCCTAACCCACTGTCGACCTACCCAACACCTCCTGTAGTCCACAACTATGCCTTAACCAATCCAGCACTCCCTGCACCGTCAACTAAGAAACCCTACACAGGAAACCAACCCTTTTGCCCAACCTGTAGACTTCACCACCCACCTCAAGTTCCGTGTCGACAATGTAACCGATGTGGCCGTACTGGTCACACTGCTGAAAACTGTAGAGTCCTTCCCTCCAACCCAATTGCACAAACACCACCAACCTACCTGCAGAACCCACAACCAACATACCCTAATCCACGACCCAGGTCGTGCTATAACTGCGGTGATCCCAGTCATTTCCGGAACGCGTGCCCGAGACTACAAGTTCAGATTACGCAAGCGAACCCAGTTAACCAAATTTCGAACCAAGTGACGCGCGGCCGAGCTTTTAATATAACCGCGCACCAAGCGCAAGCGAATAATGACGTGGTTAATGGTACATTTTTACTTAACGGACAATATGCATCCATACTTTTTGATACTGGCGCCGATAGAAGTTTTATTTCTCGCGCATTTGAGCAGAAACTTGCGCGACCGCGCATAAACTTAAGCGAAAACTTTTCAGTTGAATTGGCTAATGGTGAAACTATTTTAATAAACTCCGTGATCAAAGATTGCACGCTTAACCTTAACGAAAACGATTTTCTAATCGACCTCATTCCTATGCCGCTTGGAAGCTTTGATGTTATTATCGGTATGGACTGGCTCTCGCAAAATCGCGCCGAAGTTGTTTGCGCCAAAAAGATGATTCGCATTCCTCGAGAAAATGGTGATCTGCATATCTACGGCGAGAAACCATCTAACGGTCTTAAACTAATGTCATGCACTGAAGCCCGAAGACTTTTGCGGAAGAAATGTGTTGCATTCTTAGCCCATGTGGTCAAACCCGATGAAGGAAAGAAGAAACTCTCTGAAATCCCCATCGTGCGTGACTTTCCTGAAGTCTTTCCCGATGATCTTTCTGGTTTACCTCCCGCTCGGGAAGTCGAGTTTCGTGTTGATCTTGTCCCTGGTGCATCCCCCGTAGCCAAATCTCCTTATCGTCTTGCGCCCGCTGAAATGCAAGAATTAGCAAGTCAACTCCAAGAGTTGACCGCTAAAGGATTCATTCGCCCTAGCTCTTCGCCCTGGGGTGCTCCGGTGTTGTTCGTTAAAAAGAAAGATGGTACGTTTCGCATGTGTATTAATTACCGCGAGCTGAACAAGCTCACCATTAAGAACCGGTATCCCTTACCGCGTATTGACGACCTCTTTGATCAACTCCAAGGTGCCTCTTGTTTCTCCAAGATCGATCTCCGTTCTGGCTATCACCAGTTGCGTATCCGCGAAGAGGATATTCCCAAGACTGCTTTTCGAACCCGCTATGGCCATTTTGAATTCTTGGTCATGTCCTTCGGTTTAACCAACGCACCCGCCGTTTTCATGGATCTAATGAATCGGGTGTGTAGGCCTTTCTTGGATAAATTTGTGATTGTGTTTATCGATGATGTTCTGGAGTATTCTAAAACCAAGGCCGAGCATGAGCAACATCTTCGGTCGGTGTTGCAAAAGCTTCGAACCGAGCAACTCTTTGCCAAACTCTCCAAGTGTGAGTTTTGGTCGGATGAAGTACAGTTCCTTGGTCATGTTGTAAACAAGATGGGTATTCATGTCGACCCATCCAAGATTGAAGCAATCAAGAACTGGATTACGCTATCCACTCCTACCGAAATCCGTTCCTTTTTGGGCTTAGCTGGTTACTACCGGCGATTCATTTCGAACTTCTCAAAGATCGCTTTGCCTTTAACAGCTTTAACGCACAAAGGCAAACCGTATATTTGGGGCTCGAAGCAAGAAGAAGCCTTTCTGAAGCTCAAGCGATTGTTGTGTGAAGCTCCTGTTCTAGCATTACCTGAGGGTAATGATGATTTTGTCGTGTATTGTGATGCCTCCAACCAAGGTCTCGGTTGTGTACTTATGCAACGAGGCAAGGTTATCGCTTACGCGTCTAGGCAACTTAAAATTCATGAAAAGAATTATACAACTCACGATCTCGAACTTGGTGCAGTTGTATTTGCCTTGAAAATCTGGAGACACTACCTCTATGGTACTAAGTTTATCCTTTACACCGACCATAAAAGCCTTCAGCATATTTTTGATCAAAAGGAACTTAACATGAGACAACGTCGATGGAACGAACTCATCAGCGATTACGATTGTGAGATCCGATATCACCCTGGAAAGGCTAATGTGGTAGCTGATGCGCTCAGCCGAAAACCCAGCCAGCTTAACTGTATCTTGCCGCGCACGCAGCTTCACTTCGCGCCGATTCAAAGCAACCTTGAATCACGCATTCGCGACGCGCAGCGCGCATCCATCAGCAATGGCAACCTTCGCGCCGAGTTATCGTGTGGCGCGGAAGCGCATTTTGTCCCTAATCTGAGTGGAATTCTCTGCTATCTCAATCGCATCTGGATCCCGAATGATGAGAATCTTCGCTCTGTCATACTGAGTGAAGCGCACAAATCTCGGTATTCAGTTCATCCTGGTGCTGACAAAATGTACAAAGATTTGCGCCTTTCTTTTTGGTGGCCTGGTATGAAAAAGGATATTGCTGTGTTCGTAGCTAAATGCCTAACTTGTTCTAAGGTAAAAGCTGAACATCAACGCCCATCTGGTTTGCTCGAACAACCTGAAATTCCTACGTGGAAATGGGAATGTATAGAAATGGACTTTATCACCAAGTTACCCTTGACCGCAAGCAAACATGATAGTATTTGGGTAATAGTGGATCGATTGACCAAATCTGCCCACTTTCTGCCCATTCGTGAAACCTACCGTGTTGAACAACTTGCGCATCTTTATGTCAAGGAAATTGCCTGCCGTCATGGTACTCCCTTGAGCATCATATCCGATCGCGATGGCCGTTTTATATCTCGCTTTTGGAAATCTCTCCAATCTGCGCTAGGAACTCGTTTGGACATAAGTACTGCATATCATCCTCAAACTGACGGACAGTCTGAGCGAACCATCCAAACCCTTGAGGATATGCTTCGATCTTGTGTTCTTGATTTTGGAGGTAATTGGGATTCACACCTACCTCTGGTCGAGTTCTCTTATAATAACAGCTATCATTCCAGCATCGGTATGGCCCCATTTGAAGCACTTTACGGTCGAAAGTGCCGTTCACCGATTTGTTGGAACGAAGTGGGTGAAGTTCAAATCACAGGACCCGAACTAGTTCAAGAGACAACCGATAAAATCGCCAAGATCCGTGATCATCTGCTGACTGCCAGAAGCCGACAGAAGAGTTACGCAGATCGCAGGCGGAAGCCTCTCGAATTTCTAGTTGGTGATCTTGTTCTCCTCAAAGTGTCGCCCTGGAAGGGTGTTGTCCGCTTTGGGAAGAAAGGTAAGCTTGCACCTCGTTATGTTGGTCCGTTCAAGATTCTCGCGAGGGTGGGAAAAGTTGCCTACAAGCTAGACCTGCCGCCCGCGCTCAGCAATGTGCATCCAACTTTCCATGTATCCAATCTCAAGAAATGTTTAGCTGACGAGAACCTCCACATACCACTTGATGAAGTTCAAGTTGATGAGTCTATGCATTTCGTTGAGAAGCCTGTTGAGATTATGGATCGCGAGGTAAAGCAAACCAAGCGCAGTCGCATCCCTATTGTTAAAGTTCGTTGGCAGTCCAAGCGCGGAGCCGAGTTCACTTGGGAAAGGGAAGATCAGATGAAGATCAAGTACCCGTACCTTTTCTCTGCGCAACCTACTTCGAGATAAATTTCGGGACGAAATTTCTTAAAGTAGGGGAGACTGTGACATCTGCCCTATCCGACCCGACCCAGGTACCCGTTTTCGAATCCGATTCTTTTTATGGTTTAAAAGTTGATTATTAATCTTTGTAAATTTAACATTAAATAAATTATATATATTTTTATATTACCTACTAATAATAATAATTCCTTCCCGCCTCTTTCTCTTTCTTGTCGCCATCCCGCCCCCTTGTCTTTCTTGTCGCCATCCCGCCTCTTTTCTCCTTTGTCGCCGTCCCGCCCCTTTGCTTAACCCTTGAGCCTTGAACCCCTTTTTCTCTTAACCTCTTTGCTTGTCCTTTGGTTCTTCCCGCCTAAGGACGTCTGCGCAGCTCCACGCGCCAGACTCCTTACAAGGAAGCCTGCGTGATGACCTGTTGTTCCTGCGATACGCGAGGCGAACTGTTCTCGCAGCGCGCTAAGAATGGTAGTTCTTCTCGCAGCGCGCTAAGAACGGTAGTTCTTCCCGCGACGCGCTAAGGATTAGTAGTTCTTCCCGCGGCGCGCTAAGAATGGTAGTTCTTCCCGCGGCGCGCTAAGGATTTTAGTTCTTCCCGCGACGCGCTAAGGTTTGTTCTGTCTGCCTTCGCCCTCGCGCGTGCGCTCGTATCTTCTCGCGCTAAACCTTAAGTCTTTTCTTCTGCTTAGGTCTGCCTGTATTCTTTTGATATCTTTTGTTTGAGCTCTTTAGGTCAGTTCCGACATCTGTCCGAAAAGCCACTTTCGGCGCAGCATGCGCACCAATCCTATTGGTTGACAGAAAAAGTGACTGACATAATCTTTTGAAATCTTCTTTTGCATGCCTTGAACAGTGTTTTATCTGACTCCTCCCATGCTTTATTCTGTAACCTGTCAGCCCTTTTTCCTGTTCCCCTGCAGCTGCCGGCATATCTTTCCATATCTTTTGCTTTTGGATTCTTATGCTTTTTAATATCTTTTGCTTGATTTGATAAGATCTTTTCCTCTTTTCTAGGGATTGTGTTCCCTAGGGTTTGCCTATAAATATAGCTACTTTCTTAACACTTCACACACTACACTTAATCACTCCCCATATCTTTCTCCCTTTGCTCTCTGCCCTAATTCCTCAGCCGCCTCCACTCTCTTTGCCTCCGTCTTCTCTTCTGTTCTGCCCAGATCTCGGTAATTATAAATATATATTTTGTTTTTGTTTAACTAATCGATACTTAAGAAATAAAAACCAATCGTTAAACCAATAACCTCTTATTTATAGGTTAACTTGTGCTTATTTAAAAGTTGGCTCTTGCATTACCTTTCAACGCACCGTTTACATGTGAGTAATCTCGTACCTAATCCCTTTTTATTTTTAATGTTTTGGGATGTTCATGTGTTCGTACAAACTTGAGTCTTAAACTTGTTTATGAACTTTTGTCGCGCAAAACCCCATGTGTTATGGACGTAGACTTGGCTGTTTATTTGTATGTGTGGATCATCAACCGTCTTGTCGGCCTATTCCGCAGTTTTCATGGATCCATTAGATGAACACGGGAGAACTATCGTTTATGATTTCTCTTTTGTTTACACTTGCACAGTTTTCTTGTTTTTGTGCTCAATTGGGAGCACGGATTGAACTATGAGCTATGATCTAAGGCTTGATCACAATCTGATTACACCCTTGTTGAACACCAGTTATACACATGATGCGCGCAGATATTGTTATCTATTTATATCTATTAAACTTGATTTCTCACCGACACGCAAGTGTTGACGTTTTATTTTAACACATGTTCAGGTTTGCTGTAGCTGGAAGCTTGAGGACACATAGGATGTTTTCTTTTCTTTTGGACCTAGTTTAAAATGTAACAAGACAAGTTTATGTTAATTGAATATTTTGAGTTATGATATGATTTAAGTTACTTTATGTCATGTTCTGCGCGTGCGCAATGAAATGTATTTATTAAATATTGACACCCAAATAGTGTCGCGAGTAATGAAACAATACGTGGCGCCCCGATGTATAATCCGCCTTCGGTCGGGGTGTTACAGATTGGTATCAGAGCTCCGTGACTTTAGGATAGGTGGTTAGACGTAACGACCTAGAATACCTAAGAGTCCCTTTTCGCGCATGAGAAATATCTCATGTTTGCGCGCTAATTGTTAATTACTCGATATTTATAAAATATGCTTGCGTATACGCAGCACTTGATTTCATGTTTTATTCGCGATCTTTCGATTTTTATTAAATTTCAATTTATTTCTTTACTTACATATTCGTTTGTTGTGGGGATTGAAAATCCGAGAAGTCATGGTGGTACATGAATAGTTGATTTTCAATTACCATTAACTTTATGTTTTAAATTGAAGATTTGAAAAGTCATGGTGATACATGAATTGTCAATCTCCAATATTCATTTACTCGATATTTTAAATTGAAGATTTGAAAAGTCATGGTGATACATGAATTGTCAATCTCCAACATTCATTTACTCGATATTTTTAAATTGAGAATTCGGAAAGTCATGGTGATGCATGAATTGTCGATTTCCAATTCGAATTCATTACCTGTATTAAGTTTGCATTTAAATTTTACTTCAAAATTTGACAGCATTTAACTTCGCGAAACAAGCTTTACGACGGTATACTATGCGCTAAAACGATTTCCTATACCAAGATATTAACAAAAACTAAAACTTTTATAGAATGCCTCCGCTATCAGCTCGTTATCAGAGGAGAGAAGCCTCGCGCAGGCGTAGGAAGCAACGTTCCCAGGAAATGGCCGCCGCGATAGCCCAAGCCTTAAACCAAACTAATACCAACCCCTCCGGATACAATATTAAATCCTTTAATGCGGGTAACCCTCCGAAATTCACAGGACTTGAAGGAGCCACCGTAATGCTCCAATGGCTCGAGAAAATTGAGAACACCTTTCTCCATACCCAATGCCCTCCAGACCGACGAACCTTATATGCCTCTAGTGTCCTGGAATCAAGGGCGCTTACTTGGTGGAACGGAGTAGCTCATGCGCGTGGCGCAGAGGCTGCTTCTAGCATGCTCTGGGAGGAATTCAAGGAACTTTTGACAAGAGAGTTCTGCCCTCCCAACGAAGTAAAGCGCCTGGAGGAAGAGTTTTGGAACCTGAAACAGTACAGTGGCGAAGCGCGCGAGTACGCGACGCGCTTCCATGAATTAAGTTTGCTTGTCCCGCACCTAGTTACCCCTTCCCGCCGAGCCATCGAGAAGTTCCTTGGGGGTCTCCCCATGGAAATCCAAGATTCTGTATGGGCCAGGAACCCACTAACCCTCTCTGACGCCATCGAGTTGGCCGCTGTGCTCAGCGACAACCATGTCAGGGCAGGAACCCTGTTCCTGCGGGGAGCTGAGAAGACCAAACCCACCAAGACTGTCCCAGAACCAACAGAAACCAAGCCAGAACCCTCAAACCGTAACAACCTCAAGCGCAGGCGCAAAGCCTATGCGCTTACCAGCCCGCCCATTGTCCAGCAACCCACCTACCAACCTCCAGTTTACGCGCCTAACCCACTGTCGACCTACCCAACACCTCCTGTAGTCCACAACTATGCCTTAACCAATCCAACACTCCCTGCACCGTCAACTAAGAAACCCTACACAGGAAACCAACCCTTTTGCCCAACCTGTAGACTTCACCACCCACCTCAAGTTCCGTGTCGACAATGTAACCGATGTGGCCGTACTGGTCACACTGCTGAAAACTGTAGAGTCCTTCCCTCCAACCCAATTGCACAAACACCACCAACCTACCTGCAGAACCCACAACCAACATACCCTAATCCACGACCCAGGTCGTGCTATAACTGCGGTGATCCCAGTCATTTCCGGAACGCGTGCCCGAGACTACAAGTTCAGATTACGCAAGCGAACCCAGTTAACCAAATTTCGAACCAAGTGACGCGCGGCCGAGCTTTTAATATAACCGCGCACCAAGCGCAAGCGAATAATGACGTGGTTAATGGTACATTTTTACTTAACGGACAATATGCGAGGAACTTGAGGTAAAAAAATTTAAATGCGGATGGGAACCACACCAGCCTTAATATAAAAAAATTTCTCAGACCAGTCATGAAGGCTTTTGAAGGAAACAGTGCAGCACTTGACCTTCTGACTGCGAGGAATGAACGAGAACCAAGAATCTTGGATTTTTGGCTTATAAAAATATTGAAAGCGCCGAGGGGTGGGCTCCTCGCGCTGAGCTTTGCACATGAACTCAAAATGAGTCATGCGCACAAGTCCAAAAGGATGGACTTGGGATATGTGAATCCCATGAAATTGAAGCAGCGCACCCATAAACCTTGTCATCGGGAGACGAAGGTTGCAGTGAGTGAAAAAATGGCAGTATAAGGAGATATAGCCGGTGGGCGGATCTGCCGCCGTTTGCCCGGCCGCCGGGAGCAGACAGCCGTACTCAGGGAGAAAACCCTGAGAGGCGATGAGACTGTCGAAATCAGACTGTCTCAATTTGCAGGGAATCTCATCCCACCTCTTCACTGTCTTGCCCTTCCCCACCTCCTCCGACGAGGCCTCGGCAGCTCGTTTTCCCTTGCCGGTCTTCTTCAAAGTGGACATGACTAATGATTTTACACGGCGTTTGCTGGGGGAGATTGTGGCGTCTGGGTTATCAGACATACAACTGTGAATCAAACAGAGGTTACTTCAAGAACGGAAATCTGGAAGCAAAAGACAGGCTCTTAATCGGAATAAAAATGGAAGGAAAGAAAAAGCTCTGAAATAACAATGAAGATGAAGAATAACAACTCAAAAGGCTTGCTTTTATAGGCCCAGGAGAGAGAGAAACAGGTACTGATCAGAGTTCACGCGCCCCCACTCGCAGGTGCAGGCCAACGCGAGCGCGACACGTGTTCCTGACACTGTGTGAGGGGATATAAAAGGGAACGAAACAGGTACTGATCAGAGTTCACGCGCCCCCACTCGCAGGTGCAGGCCAACACGAGCGCGACACGTGTTCCTGACACTGTGTGAGGGGATAGGAAAGGCAACTGTAGCACCTCGAGCACACGAAAAGTCTGACACATGTCTCCATCTCTGACGCATGTCAGCACCAACCAACCACGTACATGGACGATTCATTTCAACCAAAAGGGTAGAATTTCGCGCAACGATGAGAAATAAAAAAGGAAAAGACAAACCCTATTAAAAGAACTATTAAGTCTAATATCTATCTTACCTCGCTCGCGCGAAACAAGACACACATTAGACTGGGGGGGCTTGAAGAGGTATGTACCCGCCTTAACATCGAGCGGGGCGGGTCAACCCACAAGATATAGACAAGAGGCTTGAAATCAAGATATCATGAAGGCATAAAACCAAAACCTATGCGCATGGCGCATATCACATATGCTCACGCATCACATATGCTCACGCATATCACATATGCTCACGCATCACATATGCTCACGCGTATCACATGCTCACGCACCATATATGCTCATGCATATCACATCTGCGCGTGGCGCATATCACATGCTCACGCATCATATATGCTCACGCATATCACATCTGCGCGTGGCGCATCTGCGCGTGGCGCATATTACATATGCTTGCGCATATCACATCTGCGCATGAAACATCTGCGCGTGAGAATAAAGAGAAGACCTCGCGCATCCTCAGGATAGGCGCATATCACACATGCACATAATCAACCTCGTCCTTATCCAAATCAGGATAAGGACAACCTTGATTGTGCTCGTCAGACAACCTTCCAGAAGGTATCCTTTAAGGAATAAGAATATGCTGATGTTGATAGCTGCCAATGAAAGGTGGACAACTCAGCAAAACCCATGTGCTACCACGTGATTGCACATGGGTCAGGTGAAATACCTGGGTCAGAGAATAATCAATGAAAAAGCACCAGGTGTCCTAAGGACACGTGGCGCAAAGCAATAGGAGAAGGCCAAAAAGGCCCTAATGGGATCTGAGCCCAATCATTGGAAACCCTAACATTATAAATACCACACCACCTCCACAAGGGGAGGTAAGCAAGAAAATACATTTCAATTCCTTACTCACTCTCAGATTATTATTATATTCTCCTACAATCTCTTATTCTCACACCGGAGGGTTACCCCAAAGAGGACCCCTCTGTCCCTTTCTGAGGGGTAAGTTCACGGTGCTGCTCGTTTTGTAGGTGGAAGAATTCATACTCCGGAGAACCATCGGTGAAATAGCATACTCATACCCGAGGAAAGTTGATCGTCTACCAGTGAGCCGATCCACGTTTCTTCATAAATATAACATTATTTTTTAAATACAAGTGAGAATTAATACATAGTATGTAAGAGAAACAACAATGCAAAAAGAATTTGACAAAACAAAGCAAAAATTAGACTTTTGAGATTCAAAAAAATATTAAGTAACAATGATAACTAATGGAAGTGATCGATTAAAGTTTGATTACCAACCGAATGATTCACCGGGGAGTTTGTGGCGTTCTCCAATGTTGTCTCTTGATACCTTGGTTCACTAGGTTTCTTTCTCCCATAGGCATGATCGTTATTGTTTAAAAACTTGTTTTGGATTCGTCGAATAAGGATTGTTCCTTCGGGACAATTTCCACTTCTTTGCCACAATTGTGATGTTATCGGTATTGTCACGTCTTTCATTTTTTTAATATCGAGCTCTTCTTTCAAAATAGTCTCATTTCTCTTCAAAACCTTTGTAGGTGCCATCTAATGAAATGGCAATGGTACATTAGTTAATAGAAGTAAACACTTTTTCATTGTTTGTACTAGATTTGTAACTTTCTAGTATGTGTGTTTTTAGTCGGGTTAGGGAAAATTATGGCTTTTCACTAGTTGTGTATACCTGTGTGTGTGTATGTATGTATGTCAAATTAAGATGCCTACTTAGTGCTTAATTCATTCTCTAGGCCCACTAAAACACACATTAACATGTCTTCTAAGGAGGTCATACGGACCCAATCAGCCCAGTTCAAGAGGCCAACAAGTGAAACGACCCAATTTGTGCCTAATTGATTGGATCGCTCAATATATAAGCATGACGATAGGGAGAGCGAGGGCGTGAATGAATTTGATAAACATGTTATTCTCCACATCTTCTATGTTACTCGTTTTGTTGTTTCAATTATCAGTTGTAATCCTTTCAGAAAGTACTAGAAATCTAATCTATTGTTTCTAATTTGATTAGTGTTGGTTGTGTCAATAACGATTCGCAATAGCACTCGAAATAGTTTTTCACAAATTCCGTTCCATACAAAGTACAAACTACAATACCAAGTAATATATGATGCTTCTGTTGGTGCATTAAATAAACACACTTCTTATTTTGATGACTATAAAAACATAAGATCGTTATAAAGTAAACCAAAGCTTTAAACAGTAAATCAATGTTTATAAAAGTTTCGGTTGATGAGCTACGACATAGAAATTCTTAGTTAAAAGTGCAACAAGTTTTGTAAGAAAACCAAGAGAGTAAATTAAGAACAGAGTTACTATAAAAGAATTCAAATATATTTAGAGTGTCTATAGACCTTATTAATTTTTATAAATGATGGTATTCTTATGATTATCAACACCTAAAATAGATTTGGCTTTTTTCTCAAGTTTTCCCATCCATACATAATATCATATTGTATCTCATTGTATTCTACATGACTAATGAAATAGATTTGGCTTTTCTTTCTCTTATTTCTTTGCTATTAGGCTAATAGATGTAGCAAAACTCTTAAAAAGAGTGAATGTGTGTGCATAATTTGTCAAGATGGAAAGAAGCACCTAATGGATTGAAAATGCTGAAGCATTGACGTGAAAACCTCAATAAATGTTCTATGAAGTTATCAAAATGCGTATGAACCAATATATCCGGTCAAGCATAAATCAGAAGATATTCTGATAAAGAGGCATATGAATTCGATAAAAGTTTTTCATGTTTTGATCAAAATTTTACTCTTAAAAGTTCACTATAATCATAGTTTACAGTGACGATGTGCACATCATCGAGAGAAACTGTCGAGCTTTTAAAGGGAGAAATTTTGAAAGACGTTAACATGGTGTGATTATTGCTCGACTCGTAGTTCGAGTATATGTGTAATTATATATTTATCAATCCATCAAAGTACATCTAGAAGATGTAACATTATGGGTTCAGAAGTACCATAATTAAATGTATATGTGCATTATTATTTATTGCTAACAATACATGATTTTTATATATTTATCGACATGTGTCCAGCTACGAGACATCGATATGGGTTAAAACATATATTTTAGGTATGAAAGATATGAGACTTTATTTTACTAGCCCATCAAAACAAGTTTGGTTAGTCTTATTGATGCAGAGAAACAAAATAGGGTTATGGATACAACTAATATATTTACCAGATGAAGCAATAGAAATTTTCACGTGAAGATCATGCAACATTGTTCAAATTAAGGATTCACTTGTCTAGGGACGAAGACGCAAATGATTGACTACGCAAGTTTTGGGCAACTTTTACAGAAGATCGATATTTACCATTTTAAGGGATATATAAATCAGGGGGAGACAATATGTGCTACTCTTTTTCCCTTAGCTATAGTTTTGTCACACTGGATTTTCTTAGCAAGGTTTTTAATGAGGCAGCATCTCCAAACGTATGAAGTTGATAACCAATGGGGTGTGTTATGAGTAATTAATATTATGGTTATCAACACCTAAAATAGATTTGGTTTCTTCTCCAAGTTTTCCTGTAACAACCCCAAAAATAGGGCTTGAAATTTCTTTTTAAACTCATCGTTAGAGATCGAGTAAAATGTTGGTCGAATAGTTGAAGTGAATTATACGTCGACGGGCTTGGCCCAAACCGAGATCATAGTTAATGGGTTCGGCCCAATGACTTGGTAGAACCTGCTAGAATTAGGGATATGCCCGGCAATAACTCTTTATTTGAAAACGTTGGCTCGACGCAATTACATCAAACGGAACCGAGACTTGTTTAACCCAAACAAACCCAAACCAGATAACTTCAAAAATTATATAAACCATTTAATAATTATTTAATTTTATTGATATCCAAAATTTATAACCTAAATATCAAACGACCTGTTATATTAACATCTAGTCACCGAACTAAACAAAATGTGAACAAAATAACAAGAGATTGTGACATATTATAAAACACCATCATATCATTCTATAAAAATCACATTGCAATTAAAAGTTCTATTCTTCAACATGCACCATGGTAACCATCGGTATTTCTTTTTCAATCTAACTCTGCCTAATTATTTTTCTTTGAACATCACATAATATTTTGAGAATTCTTGTCAAATCTTCTAATATAAATATTAATATCCTGGAAAATCTCACAACCTTCCCACCACCTTATCAAAACCATCAACATCCTCTGCCTCCATTCACCACCGATCATTCTCTGTCCCAATCAGTTTTCATGCATATCTTCATCTTCCAAGAAATCTCCTGCAACTTGATTTAATCTCCTTCAACTCTGATCATAAGACAAACATGCAATTATCTACAAAAGTCATTCTCTTCTCCCCTATTGAAGAAACTGAAGTTGCAGCACAAGAACAAGAGAATCGGGCAATGTAATTTGTTCCGATCAGTCTCTATTCAATTCGATTGTAATCCTTCTTCTAATTCCATTGTTTATATGGAAATCCAGCCCTAATCTACCCACTGTTGCTTACGAATTTCTTCTAAGAAACTGATGAACTACTCTCTGTGAACCCTTAAGTCGCCTACGGTATCTACAATCGTATATTTATCAATCTGTTTGTTTTCACTTCGTATCATAACCCCTTTCCTTAACCCTATAAATGACCAGACCTACACATGAATAAACACATTCATGTGCAGGCAGTAACATCGGTCACGAATCCTTACTTATGACTGTATGTTAAACCCCTTGAAACTACTTTTATTAACTCATAAACGTAACTAGAAAACTAAACATTCGAGATACAAAGCCAAACCATTCTTTTTATCTTATAAAGTTACAAGAATACATTCAGAGCCTGACCAGTTTTTAAAACCCAAAACGAACCAGAACTGGTGGTTCCGCATTACCTTAACCACCATGTTCACGTGTAAAATTGATAAAGACCATGAAGTCAACTTATCCTCAGTCATTTTATAACAAGGAACAAAATTAACATGATCATGAAACTCTTAAAACTACACAATGTGCAGCCCCCAAAATCGTGGCCAATTTATAGTCATCCGATAACTCATTTAAGCGAAAAATGGTTTGAAAACAAACCCGATAGATGACCTTATTTACTTCTGAATATTTAACAAGATTTACAGAAGTTAAACCTACTTATATAAAGTCATTTATATGTGCAACCCAGCCCCAAAACATAATATCAAAACTGGGTGTTAAAAAGTCTTGTGAATCGACACTTTGGTAACTCGTAAACTACGAAATGATCCCTGCAACCTAAATATTATTATAACATGTTTTTTCAGAACAAAACATAATGTTTTGATGGTATATAATCTGACCCGAAACCTTCTTATATGAATCTTCGTTTTTAAAACCGAACTAGAACACGAACGTGCCGAAACCGGGCCCGTACCCGCAACAGTAGCCCTAAGTAACACTTTTAAAATTCATATAATGTTAAACCAAACTTATTTTATGCATTATAGAAGGTCCAAACTTGTTTGATAACCAAAAATGAGTTTTGTTAGAAATATAACATAAAGGTGCTAGCGGGCCCAAACTGAACTAAAGTCATTGTTTGGGTTCTAAGCACCTTAATACCAATATAGACTTTTAATAAGTCATTATTATGTATTAAAACAGACACAAAACTTTTTTTGTTGTGACAAACCGGATTTGAATCAATAGATGTAGCTAAGGGCATTTTTGGAACAAAAGAAAAACCGGTTATTTCTTAAAAACTGAGAATGCAAAAATATGTTTTTAGAACAGAAACTTTTGAGTTAAAATGGCCATGAATTAGTTATAAAATGTTAAGGGTAAGTGGATTTAGAAAAATGGCCCGTTTGTAAGTTTAAAAGTGTCGTTTCCTTAAAAACTGGCGAATATGCCAGTTTATAAAGACTACAATACTTCAAAAATATAAAAGCATTTGTTTTTTCAGAAATTTGTATTTGAAATACTTTACTATAATTTTATAAACCATTTCAATACACACAACGCTCTTTTTGTAAAGAATTAGCGTTTAAACACGACTTTTTCCGGTAAAACCGACGTAACCCAAACGAGTTTTTTTGAAAAATATAAAGTTATGAAGTTTCTGATTCTAGCAGTATGTATAAGTCAATGAAATCATAATTGAGTTTTTATTTGTTTTACAAAAATTAAATTGGTCCTTAACTCAGTTTTTACTAAAATAAACAATAAACGAAGTTGCCGGGACTAAAGCCGTACAACCCCAGACTTTCTTTCTGGAATATCAGACCTCGGTTTTTACTAAAATAAACAATAAACGAAGTTGCGGGGACTAAAGCCGTACAACCCCAGACTTTCTTTCTGGAATATCAGACCTGCAAATAACTTACTTTTATAATATATATATATATATATATATATATATATATGAAACCATTAAAAGCTCTCTGGTTGCTTCCTAAATTCTCTTAAGCCACCAGATTGCTTTATTGGTAAATGGAGGCTTCCCATGCATTTGACCCGAATTCACGGGTATGGGTCTCACCAAACCTATATAGCTCTTAAACGAGTTATAACATCTCATTAAATTAAAAATTAATCTTACCAAATATTTGATATGAAAATCTTATAAAATAGGGATATACTAAAAATTAATATCCGTTTTAAAAAAAAGATATTATCTATAATTAAGAAACAATTTTATAGTAAAAAAAAATAAGCAGGTCAAGGGTCACCAAATCCAGATAGCTTTTAAACGGGTTATAACATATTATTTATTTGTGAAAGCCTTTCATCATCAAACCTTAAGTAAATTATTAACTTTCTTACAAAAATAAAAATTAAAATCCAAAACATAAATATTAAAAACGAATATGTAAAGCAACCTTCGTAATACGGGGGATAAAACCTAGTATGTGTGTGTGTATATATATATATATAATTCTGAAAAATGAGAAGTTTCGATTACCAAAGTATTCATTAAAACCGACAACACCGGTGATAACCGGTATTATTGACTTTTGTAATCCCATGACCTAATGTTTCAAACAAAAATCATTATTTTACTAATATAAATAAACTATATAGCTTCTATGGTCATACAGTGGCCTAGAACCTAACCAAAAGCCCGAACTTTTCAAAAATGAAAACTTTATTGAAATCTGATAAGTGAATTGAGGTAACTAAAGCTCTCAGAAGTTGAAGTATAATACTTAAACACACAACACTAGTATTATAAAATTATTTAAGTAAAAAATTTCCATAAAAGGAAACTTTATTCACCGGGAACCAAACACATTGGCCAGCACTTAGAATTAACTAGTACACAATATCTATAACGAATTTTATATTGTTGTCCAATAACTTATTCTTGAAAATGTATATACTAGGCGTACTTGGTGATTCTTAGCATATTTTCAAGCTCATAGATTGTCTTTCATTTACACATATTGCATACGGACCGAGGTGAGTTTCGTGTTGCCCGTTTTACTTAAACTTTTTAGGCTGAATACATGCTGTGATTTATTTATGGTATGATTTTTATCAAAAATTGTATCTGCCATATTTTTGTCCCACTTTAACTTGCACAATTATTAACTCAGGGAGTGAGCGTAAGGCTCGTATGGGTAGTACTATTTGGGAGACCCCCCGATAACATCCGGCCCCTTGCACCACCAATATTGTCCATTTTGCCCACGAAGAGCTCACGGATTTGTTTTTGGTTGCCCACGTGGCCAGGAGGTCACCTATCCTGCTACTACTCCCACCTGAGCACGCTTAACTGTAGAGCTCTCCTCTTGTCCATTACCATTAAGCCCAAAACGCATTGGTGATTTAAGATGTGGGACATTTACTTATGAACCAAGGATCTCTCCTGTCCACGGCCAATGTGGGATTTGCCTAGGGTGTTACAAACACCCGCCCCCTTTGGACTCATCGTCCTCGATGAGGTTTGTCCCACCATCCAATCCAGGATGTGGGATTCGCCTAAGGTGTACCTCGCGACACCCCCGGGGACTCACCGTCTCAGATGAGGTTTGCCCCACCATCCCAAAAGGCACAAGAGTGACTTTGATACCACTTGTAACATCCGGCCCCTCGCACCACCAATATTGTCCGCTTTGCCCACGAAGAGCTCACGGGTTTGTTTTTGGTTGTCCAGGTGAAGACTTCCCAGGAGGTCATCCATCCTGCTACTATTCCCACCTGAGCACGCTTAACTGTGAAGCTCTCCTCTCGTCCACTACCATTAAGCCCAAAACCCGTTGGTGATTTAAGAGGCGGGACATTTACTTATGAACCAAGGATCTATTCTGTCCACGGCCAATGTGGGATTTGCCTAGGGTGTTACACCCACGCACAGTGACCCTATGGCGGGTAAACCACACTGAGGTATACAGGCCGTTGCAGCATATGACCTAAACGTTTGGATTATTGCTTGGCAGAGTAATAATCGGGGACGGGCGCCATTCGATTGTAAGTCTAGGGGAGATTTATGATCGAATGCAGGATTGATTGTGGACTTGATTGATGTGCACCATGCTTTATACTTACATGCACGCAAATTTGCACGCTTTTATAAATTAACTCTTTATGTGTATGTGAGCTAAACCCACGAACTCACGAACTTTTTAGTTGACACTTTTTAGCATGCATTTAGATACCATGTGGATAGGAATTTGGATTAGCTTTGTAATGAAAATGCCTAAGGATAGAGGCGTATACCGAACATGAACAAGGAAGATTAGATACCAAGAAGATTAGTAGAACCTACCGCGGGATTGCAACAGTGTCAGAGAAGAGATAGTTGTGTAGTTACACCACGCCATAATACTTGGTGCGAACGTTATAACTTATTTTTATCAATAATATTCCGCTGCTTACACCTGGTACCAGTTTGTCTGTAAAACTCCCAGGCCCCATTTCCATCCCTATATAATATCATATTGTATCTTATTGTATTCTACACATGATTAATGAAATATCTCTATTTCTTCCTATATTTCTTTCTCTTATTTCTTTGCTACTAGACTAGTTTCAAAACATATATACTTTATATGTGAAAGTATAAAACATATATTGTTGGAATTCCATAAGAAGATAACTTCCAACATGGTTTAGAGTATTGAAAAATTATAAATACATTTGAAATAAGACTCTCCATTTAGGTATTTCATTTTTAAAAATAAGTGAGTTTACTATCGCTATATAATAATTTTTCAAACCCATTTGGGTCGGGTTAGGTTAGATCATATAAAAAGCTGATGATAAAACTAAATTTTATAAAGCCAAAATAAGTAAACAGAACGTCATCATAAATGTAAAATGAAAGTATAATACATCTAAAGTTGTTTTCTCTGGCTTTTAATTTGTTTGAATTCTAACCATGGAATCATCTATGGAGACATTATAAGCAAATCTTTTTTGATGTAACAAATACAACTATCTTTTGAATTCTCATCAGCAATCCAATTACGTAAATCAAACTTCACATACAAAATACCTTTTGCGGTTGCGATTAGTAACATAAGAGCCGGTTGGACTAAACTAAAACAAACTTTATTGGCTAGTCGCTATTCCCTAATAAAATATTGAAATAAGCTAAACTATTAACTATGAATTCATATTTCATCAAAGTGGAGAGTGAGAGAATCAGTCAATCGAAAATCAGATATCGGAAATTCAGAATTTAATAGTTCATATATAATGCTTGATAAGTGATGAATAGAACCGGAGTCTAGGGGGTACAATAGGAAATCGTCTACAGAACAACTGATGAAAAGAGTTGGTCGACAGTCGCTACTTGCACGGTAGAAGGCGAAGGCCGGAGAGTCGGCTTGGCTGGCGTGGTTTGGCTAAGTGTTGATTGCAATTTAAATTTTTTTTCATTGTTTTTATTGTGTTCAAAATTAACAATGGGCTTAAATAAATCACCGGGTATAACAAAGACGGGCATAGTTATTAAAATATCAGCGTAAAGGACAATACATAAAGATATTTGTTGTGTGTGTGTGGGGGAGGGGGGGGGGGGATCATGAAAATTAGGGGGTGCGATCGAGATATTATGGGAATATAATACAGAAAATTTATTTTGAGGAAGAGTGGGTACGCCACTGGTCGACTTTAGTGCTTTATGTGATGACAGTTTTCGGTCATGATATCTTCGGCCATCTTTTAAAACTTGAGTCTTCATACTTTAGACGACCCACCCATTGATCAGTAAAACCATAAACTCGTAAAGTGTAGTGATTTTTAGCTTGTAAATACATGAAGTTTAAATAAAAGCTAAAGGCTTTGCAATAGAATACGTATCGAATGTTCTTAGTCATTTAATACTTTCAACTCTTAGTTCATTGTGAAATTTAGATTGGTGGTGTTTACCACATAAACTACGTTTGACTGCAAGGCATAACTATTTTTAGGAACAAATTTTTTTAGCGATAATAGAGATGAGAAAGATGTTTTAGTCATATCATATCAATCATATATTACACACATTTATATAGTTATGTGTAACTAACGTTGAATCGTAAATAGGAGAATTATAGTACGTTATGTCTGTCCATTATGATCATTCATAACATCTTATTCGATTGTTTGCGGTATCTTCCTGTTATCTGTTTATTTTTATGTTTACTATTGTTGGTTTCGTTTTTGTAACTTTTAATGAACTAATAAAGAAAACTATTCATTATAGAAAATTCATAAGAAAGGAAGAATACAAACCTGGATTTTATGATTCTTTAGAGCCGGATGGTTAAAAGATGGTTGCTTGTAGATGTCAACACAATCAATTACGTCTCCATCTTCACTCTATATGTATACCCACTGTGTTTATTTTAGTTTTCTTCAAAATAATACTAACACAAACACTTTTAAAAAAGATAACATTATATTATACTTTTTTAATACTTCTATTCTTCTAATACATAAAGCATATAATACAAACACTTGAAAACAATCTATAAACATATGGTATTTCAATTTTAAATAGATCATGCAATCGTTAATTTTTACCAAATGCAATTTAAAAAGAAGAATGGGATTTTATTGATCTCACCTTTGTGAAGCGGCCAATAATAATCACATTTTAAAAAATTACCACCTTTCATAATTTTTTTTATTAAACCCTGTCTTTCAAATTTCAAACTAATGTTTTAGACTTTTAGGGTTTTTAATCGGGAGAATGATACAAATCGATTGATATAAAAACTTTTCTCGAAACAGTTTTCCACTTTTATTGGACCCTGCTAAAATTCCAAATTTCAAACTAATGTTTTAGGTTTTTTTTTATTGGAAGAATGATACAAATCGATTGACACAAAACTTATCTCGAAGCAGTCTTCTAAACGGCTTGATTTTTGTTGATTGAAAGTTTAAACACCTGAATTAAACCGTCGTTTCGTTTTGAGCATCATTTCGAGATAAATTTCACATCTTTCGTCTCGTATTCTGTTTCTGATCAAAACCTCTAAGGCATCAATATAAAATTCAGAAAACAATTAGCGGGGTTAGGTTTTTATTAACCGGTCCTAAGAAGTAAAATGGCGTGAAAGGTGAAACCACTCAAGAGTAATTTCCAAAGATATTATTATTATTAACCGATCTAATAGAAAAAATAGGCGTTCTATTGGGGACACCCATACACCCATCAATACGTCCCGTATAACACTATTCTGGGGGTACATGGGGACCTAATACGTCCCATATAACTCTATACGAGACGTAATTGATGGGTGTTTTATAAAAAGTTGAGTTTAAAACCCCTTAATAAAATACAACTTCCCTTATAAAAAGATGGTACAGAAGTTTAGAAGTTTACCAAAATACTTTTCACTTTATGATTTATGGAATATATTGTTTTTGTGGTTGTGGTAGTCCTATTCAAAGGGTTGCTTCTTGATGTTGACGTGTCCTCCATTCCACCACAAATTATGGAGCAACGTAAGCATATTCCAAATGTCAAAAGTACCCTCCACTTTAATCCCATTTACTATATAGCTTCGGTGGGTTTTAGTAAAGACAAGGACTCTAGGAGTTTTGTTTTGTGAAGGAAATGAAATGGATAAAACTATAAAGTGGTGTTATGTGTAGTTTTGCATGATTCACCTTCTAAATCATCCAATTGACATTCTTTTCATTTCAGAAATGAGTTTGATCTGATGCTCATCAGATTCACAATTCCTATAGATTTGTTACTTATATAAATATTTAGAGTTTAATGCAATATAATGTTAATTACATAATAGATAATAGTAGATGCATACTATGGTAAAAAGTAATAATAATATAACACAATATATATTTGTTATAATTAAACAAGTCAAGTTGAAGCTTAGTTAAATTCCACTCAGCCCGACTCATTTACATCTCACAAGTAACTTATTTAACAACTTATTAGTCATATAAAGCAATGCTATACAAGCCACGGCAAACATAAATTTGTTAAATAGTTGGCGAAAAATGGTTACATGGCTCGTTAACAATCATATGATGTGTTTGTCAAATCATTCGGCTCATTTTTTTTCTGACTTAGCACATAAATAATTGATTTGATCGTTAAGTCATATGATCCATATTCCATATAACCATTTTTCACGCAATCATAATCCTTGTATAACATCATATGATGTGGATGATGTGACAACGGGATGGTACACATTTTTTGGGATGTGTTCTTTTTAATAATTTTTTGAACGACCAACAAAAAGTTTTTATTCAACACCAAGACATGGAATAAAAAGAAGCTAGCCGACCCAAAACAAAAAGGCACCACTAAATCCACCATAACAAAACACCAAAAAACAAAGATTACATTTATACATTAACATAAAAAGAACACCATCTTTCCCATGTTAACGCCAACATGTTCGATCTCGACCGCACCCACAAGTAACCATACTTTAATATTTCCCACCACATTACTTAATTGAATTGGTTTTCGGTTGAACAACACATCATTGCGAACCATCCAAATACACCACATCATAATAAGACAAATAGCACGAAAACCTTTTACTTTCTTCTTCGGGAGCCTCGTATGTTTATACATCTCCAAGATATCTCGGTTGCTAAAAGCAAAAAAGGACGGGACCTTCCACAACTAGGAGATTACTTGCCACGTTGCTTGTGCGAAAGAACACGACACAAAAATATGCTCCGCCGATTCCTCAATTTCCCCACAAATCGGACAAACGATTGATGTTACCGACACATTACGTTTAGCTAACGAGACAAGGGTCGGTAATCTCTCCATTTCAGCCCTCCAAGGAAGGATATAAACTTTTTTATAAACCCAATTATTCCACCCAATCAAGTAGTCTCAAAAAACCCCTATCTCCTTATTCATTGCCTTCTTTAAACTTCTAACAGAAATCTCATTTGACTCATCCAATAACTATACCCATTGGTCCTCACCCACCCCAAGTTTAACATTTTGGCAAATTAACAGTAGGTTTCTCAACTTCATGATTTCCTCACTAGAGGATGGTTCTCTAGATCACTTCCAGGTTCCACAGATCTCACCACCATACATAGTCAACCGGTCCGAAACTAGACAATTTTTAGATACCTCAAGCTGGAACAATAAAGGAAATTGAGTGAACAGCGGTTTGTCACCATTCCAAGTCTCAAGCCAGAACATCGTGTTCTGTCCTTTCCGAACTTCGCACTTAAACGCTTTCCCAAGGTTGACGCCTAAGCCTTCGAATTTGGCTTGAACACCAACTATTTGTTTCAACGTCATTCTCCCCGGAAGGGGTAACCACAACCTAGATGTATGATGGAAAGCCAAAACCACCCTCCTCCAAAGTCTGTGTTTTTCTATTTTGAACCTCCGCCACCACTTAGCTAACATAGCCAAGTTTGCCTCCCATAACGAACCGAAACCCAACCCACCAAACTCAATTGGTGCAATAACCTTTTCCCATGCCACCCAGTTATTTTATAATTATCATCGGATCGTCCCCAAAAAAACACTCGTCTCAACCGTTCCAACTTCTCCAACATCCCATCCGGGGCTTTATACAATGAAAAATAATAAGTTAGAAGCGAATTCAACAACGATTTTTACACCGTTACCCAACCTCCAAACGATAATTTTTCGCTTTCCATAACGAGAGCCGTTTACGGAACATATCTACCACCGGATCCCATGATCTAATTAGGTTCATGTTCCCTTCCATTTGCAATCACTAATGCCATAACGAAAAATCTCCAGTTTTGCACCTTAATAAATTCGTCATTTCCATCCTCTCATGTTCTTCTTCTTTAGTGCCATATTACCAACTTTTAGAGAGATTAATTTTCAAACCTAAGACCATATAAAAACACCTTAGAATTTGTCTCAGATTCAGCACATTACTTTCTTCCCACTGGCCTAAAAATACCACGTTGTCAGCATTAATGAAGTGAGTTATGTAAGAATAAATATATATTAATAAATTTATTATATACGCCCTGCTTGCGGTGCGCACATATAATGTATATATGTGTGAACCCTTGGGTGGGCAAAAGTAAAATTGCACTAATTTTGACGTTATTTTACTAATCACGTGAAAATAACATTAAAAGTGGCGGAAGGTTAATCAGGCATCATGTGGTGGCGTTGATAGCCGAAAGACAAGGGCACATGCACCAATCAGCCGGTGTCCCGATGATTGAGTGTTATGTGTCTTATGTCCAAGGCTTGATTCAAAACTACTATCGAGCCGGGGGTCTCACCGGAAGCAGCCTCTCTATCCCTATGGGATAGAGGTAAGGCTGTCTACATCTTACCCTCCTCAGACCCTACCATAGCATTGCTATTGGTGGGATATACTGAGTACGATGATGATGATGAAGAAATTTATTATATGGCCATTATAATCTTTCATATTATAAATAGATCAAAGTAATAAATAATTATACCTTATTACTATATTAGCTTGGTAATTTTTGATGCCGTATTACCGTCATTAGCTAATAAAGGATTTCCCCTTAGATGTATTTAAGGGAGACTAATTAGCATCAAAGAGGACACAAGCATACAACATAAGAATTCGTAACCCTCTTTCTCTCCGTATTCGGTTCTCTCAAGAACCCTAATCCCCATCCTTAACAATTCATCTTAAAGAGGAACTTGATCAAGCTCACAGTCATGTATGGAGGTCTCTCATCTGCTATGACTACTCTCTCTGTAGCATATGCGCACATCTTATCAGGTTTATCATATCATTCATGTTTTCATTTGAACAAGTTAGTAGCGGGCCATCAACCCACACCTAAGTCCACGGTACAACCCCCTGTTGCTCGCTCGTTTCATTACCCCCGTCAAAGCCTCCATAGCAATTATAAACAGAAACGGGGAGATTGGATCCCCTTGACGGAGACCCTGGGAACACGCGAACTCATGAGTCGGCGACCCATTTACAAGGACCGATTGTTGTCCAGTCAGCAAAATTGCCGAATCCACCGATCGAGAAAATTCATTTGTTCTAGAATTGTACCCAAAAATTCCCAATTAAGTGAGCCATAAGCTTTTTCAACATCAACCTTAAACAACATACCCCGTCTTTCCGTCCTCCGAAGCTACAACATCACTTCATTAATGATAAGCGGACCATCAATAATACTTCGCTTGGCCAAAAACGCACTTGCTGAGTTGGCTGTTTCTTTTGGACGCGACATCTTTCTCTCTCGAGATAGAGGTCATTTTTGACATCGTCTCGCCATTCCCAGAACTTAGCCTTCAGGTAGGACCGCACTTGAGTATGTCTGTAGCGTACTAACATGCATTCATGCAGCACTCCCATCTTTCTAACGATAACAGATTGTACAATTACCTGCGCCACACGTTACCACAATCGTGCATTGTTTAACAAAGACGATTATTAAAATGTAAACGAGTTGATAATACAAAAATGACTAGTTTCTATAGTTAAGCGTTGATTTGCATTACATTATAACCTTTGGAGATATATATGTATATATATATACACTTCCTAATGTATTCAACAAATCAAGGCATACAGGCAAAAGTTACAATCACAGAGCAGACGTCACAGACACAAAGGCAAGCTAACCCGAACCATACTGCTTCCTTTCTTCTTGTATAGACTTAAAAATCCGCGCTACAGACGCAGTCGCTGACCATGCGTTATGAGGTATAACTTTAATAACACGAGCAGGACCTGCTTCTTCAACTCGAGCCGGTTCAGGTTCAAGAGCAGGAGCAGGAGCAGGGGCAGGGGCAGGGGCAGGGGCAGGGGCAGGGGCGGGGGCGGTTGGAAAAAGAGGAAGAGCATTTCGATCTTTTGTTTCATCACTTCGACTGCTAGCCGTACTGGCCTGCACCTCGGTATCTTTAGAAGCATTATTGTTATTATTATTAACATTATTATTGTTGTTGTTATTGTTATTATTATAGTTCTTAAGCTTGACCACCTTTGGAACCACAGGACCTTGTTTCTCAACTGGAACGTTAGTCGAGCCTTGGTTGTAAAGGTTGGATGGTTCGAACCGGGTGGAGCTAGTGACGGACAGGTCAGCCATTTGCATACCGTAAGCAGGGAAGTAGCCATGGCTAGAGGGAAGTGAAGGGGTAAAGGGGTTAACCCCACTGAACCCTTCATATTGATGATAGTGATGAGGTGGCGCGCCATAGTTTGCAAAATTATGTCCTGTTTATTAACATCCAAAAGTGCTGTCAACACCATATCAAATAATAGTATGCAAATGTCAAAAGAGGACTTACCAATCACGGGCATGGCACCAGGCGGTCCACAACCGCCATAAACAGTGCTCATGAACCCGGGAGCCGGGTAGGGTTTGTAAACAAGTCCTTCAGACGACGACATGACGGGAATCAACCATTGGTGTCCAGGTGGCGCGTTAAAATTCCAAGATCCCATGTTTTGATCAGACGGTGGCAATGGGGTCCCGCCAAACGGTTGACTGCAGTTTTGTACGGTAGATAGAGACGCCTTCCCAGCAGCATTCTCGGATGAGAACTCCATGTCATCATTCGGTTTCTCAACTTCGTTTTTGTGCTTAGGAATATTAATATTAACAGTAGGTTTCATAACATACTCGAGAAGCGGTTTCTTGATTGGAGAAACTTTTGGCGGTTTTGCTAAATACCCATGTTCGTCGGCCAAAATCTGTGGTGACCCCGCAATTAATCTCTGAACCTATTTAATTCACTTCAAAATGTTAAATTTACCAAAACAATATATAAGTGTTTCAAGTCAACCCAACCAGACCCGCTTGACCTTATAAAACAAAATTTACTTCAAGAACCAAAGATGAAAGACTCAGGGTGCGCATGAAGCCAAAAAAGCCGAAATAACCGAACCCAAACAAAAACTGGCGGTTTGGTTTTATGTTTACATAACAACCAAACTTTCGATTCGGTTTTGCATGTAATTAAAACTGACAAAAATGCAACGAATCGAATTTATGGATTTTCACTTTTAATTTTGAAATGTTAAGAAATTATAAGAATTTAATAAATAGTGTAACCTAAACTTTTTTAGCCCAAATGCATAAAAATCAATTAATTATTAATCAACCAAAAGGTTTAGACTCAAATTCATTATTTTGGGCCAATTTTTTTTCGGCCCAAAAATTTCAAAACCGAAAAAAAGAAAAAAAAAACAAAAGCGAACGATTTTAAAAAACTCAAAAACCAAATTTTCAGTTGCCTTGTTTGGTTTGAGCCCAAAACCGACCCAGCACCCTACCCATTTGACTTGTTACAGCAAAATTGACTTTAAGAAGCGAAGGCAAAAAACGATGATAAGTGGGGATGTTAGTTAAAGACAACACAGGACCGTGCAGGCAGTTAACTCAGCTAACCTTAATCAATCTATGGAGCTCAAACACTTGAACAGCAAACACTCTTTGTTGGCTATAAACAAAGAAAAGCAAACAAGGGTAACTATGTAAGTTACACAGTTAACTCCAATCCAAACATTCTATTAATAAAACAACTTACTTAACAATAGCTCGTCTCGCTTTCCAAAAATGTTTTTGACCAATAATCCCAACAACATCATCAGGTGAAATATCAACTCCACAAATCGAATCCACCATTGAATTCTCTGAAACCGCATCACCATTGGCTGCATCATTAGGGCTTCGTAAACCTTCTTGAATTTCCCTTAACATCACTGAATTATTCCCATAACCACTAGTAGTGTTATCCACTTGCGGCTCAGCTCTACAATCCCTTAATATCCTGCTATTTGAACCGTTTCTAACGTTATAACTTGAAGATTTGTTAGTCTCCTTCAATGGAGCTTTAACGTTTTGTCTAGACGATTGATTTGAAGCGGATCGAGCATAACCTTGCGAGTTTTCTTTTTGAAATTTGTTATTGTGCGGTTTAACATTATGAACGTTTGCTAAACGGGTCGAGAAGGGTGCACCGATAGAAGTGGCACGTTCGTTTTCTCTATTTTGATGATTTACACTCTGGTTTTGATTTGTTCCCGATTGCTGGTCGAATATTGGGACCCTAAAGTCGTCTTCTTCTTGTCTCTTTTTATGTTCTTGTTGCACACGTTGGTTGTTGAAGTCAGAGTGGCGTGTATCGGGGAGCCTCCTAGTTGGCTGAATAGAAGATTGCTGACGTGGCGAAAACGTACTCCTTTCGTTCACGTTTGCCTAAAAATCATGTGAAAATGTTAAGGTTGTGTTTTAATCTCAAATGAGTCAACTAAAAAGTAGCATGTTAATGCATTAACTACTAACTTAAAGTTCTATAAATGGACAAAGCTGTTCTTGGGTCAATCAAAACTAACCCGTACTAGAAAAATGACTCATTTTGACCTGTCTGAATGGCTCTCGCAATGTTCACAAATCACATTTTTCACAAAGTTCACATCTAAAAAATAACAACTTTCTCATTATTACCCTTACAAAGAAGTTAGCATCAATTTAAGTCCACAAGATTCCTTTAAAAACCGTTTTAAAACGGTAATCTATATATACATTATTATTATGCATCACTCAAATTAGACTCACCCGAGTCGAAGATGAGGCGACCCCACCATTAAACCTCTGTGAAGGAATACCAAGCTGCTCATAGAGAGCCATTTTGTTCCTCGGAGGTGCTCTTGGGCCTCCCTTTTCGGTATCATTGACATGAAGCCTCGGAAACATTGGGCCCATGGTTTTGTCTTCATCTTTTCCTCTTTTCATCTTCTAGTACCCTTCCTATACCAATCAAAATCAGAGTGAAAGCTTTTCAAATCCCAAAATTAACATTGATTCTAAACTTATCCAGACATGCTTTGCTAAATATAGTAAAACAGAACAACAAAGGAAACAAATAATATCTTAAATCAGACATACCTTACAGATCCCCAGTATTAACTAACTTAACAAAGCATTGATTCCCCCCAAATCTAAAACCACAATCTCCTTCGGATTTTATTGGATCATCCGGTTCTAGTTAGCAGAATCGAGAACACCCAAGAAGGATAAGCGATTAAAAAAAGGAGGATGATTCTAGAATAGAAAGCAAAAGATGTGGTGTAGGATTTTATTGGATCGAATGTCCTATTTTTTCCAAATTAAAAAATTGCAAAGTAAAGTGGCCCCAAGATTTATTTTGGGTATAGATAGAACAGAATCTTGATTGGAGAGATTATACTGGTGCTGGGAAAGTTTATGTCTAAATAAAATTATTGTTTTTTTTTTTTCATCACTAATTTTGAGTATCATCGTGTCACTAGTGGTACCACGTGATTATATCCATTACCAAGTCACTAATTCAGGAGGAAACTTAATATTTGAAAAAAACCCTCTCTTGTGAGATTCGAACCCAAGACCTTATAGTCACTAAGTCTTATCCCACAACCAAGATACCATTGGACTAGAATTCCTTTGGTAATAAAATTAGTGTGTTAATTGTGATAATTAAATAGAGTAATTTTATTTTATCTTACAATACTAATAAAAGAAAATGTTAAAGCTTAGGTGTTAAGCCTACATTTTTCCTAATTTCTAATCTTTCTTCTCATTTATTCTATCTATTCATGGGTAACAGGTCAAAATCATTTTGTCAAGCGGGTTATAACATGGTGTGGATTTTATAATATAGTGTCATGTTCGTACCTAAAGTTTGACCAACTACGCAACTTTAACACATTTTTTAAATTTCTTGCAAATCCACACCCGACATTTTCAAAACCATGCTATTTTAGTAATTTTCGTTAACCCGTTTGTTTTTCTTTTAAGTCTACATTAAATTAATTCATAGGTAATTTGAGAATCATAATTGAAATAATGGACTTTTTTTTAATTTTTTTCGTTTGATAAATCCCGTATAATACACGGATTCAGAAGCTAGTTATATATATAAGTAGAGTAATTTTGTAATTGAAGCACAAAGCATGTGCTTTTCTCATCTGCTCTCTCGTTAATTCACTTATTCCTCTTCCTTTTCTACAATTTATTATTCCTTTTTAATACTAATCTAAAATTCTAAAATCAGAATTATACAAAACCATCTTTATATCGATATAAGCTCTCGTTAAACTTATGATCGTGTCTACTTAATTGTCACGCATTTTCATCTAGTTCTTCGGGTTGTTTGGATTTTGGCCAGGAAAAAGTGACTGTGAATTTATGGCATGAAGGTGATGGTTAAGACTTGAGATTTTTATGGTCTCAGGTTCGAAACCTGACTCAGTAGGATTTTTCCCACATTGATTGAGTGAGTTATGTCTGAAGCGTCAAAATCAGTACGAATGGTTAGCATCTCATCTCAAGAAGACTCACTCGAGTATTAGGAATAGTTCCAAATATTGTTTAGAAAAAAACTATAATTCTTATAGATATTCTTACGAATTCTTACATTTTCGTATCATCACTAGGTTTTTATATTTCATTTACTTGATCAAATTACTTTTATACAAAATTAAATTATTTATAAAAAATTATATAATGTAAAAAGGTAAATACTTTGTTTGAAAAATAATTTATGTGAATTAAATGATTGGATAAAAGTAATAAAATGAGTATAAAACGTTATTAATGTTTTTGACATAAAAGTATAATATGTTATTGATATTTTACTCAATTACTACATTTAAAATTATTAAAATTAAAAATATAGTGATTTACAAGTCACTAAAACACGTGTACAAATTGATAATACACCCAAAAACAACTTAAAGCCAACAAAATAGAAAACAGAAACTTACGTGGCCCAACCCATTCCTATTCATTGACTCATCTCTCCAAGGATAAACCCTCAAAGGGCTTGTGTTGTGAACGAGCAAAGCTGGTATAGCAATAAACAAGTCACTAAAGCATACTGTGTACAAGTTAATAATACTCTCTACATGACAACCATAACATTTGTAGGCCCGATAAATTTTTTTTTAGTTACGGATAATACATAGTAATACTTGATATTCTCATAAAAATGGCTCGATTATGATACGTGCTAGAAATCGCGTAACCCGACTTAAGGCCTGCTACAGAATTCGAATGGCTAGCATGACTTAAGCCCAATGGGTTCTACCTAGCATCACTTTGAGTTCGACCCAAATAATATTATAGACAAACACAACAAATTATTTAATCATTTAGTTACACGATTCTTGATTTTAGCACGATTTAGTTAAAGATGGACCAAAGACAAATTATTTAATCATTTAGTTATACGATTCTCGATTTTAGCAAGAGTTAGTTAAAGATGGACCAAAAACACCAATAATAAGTGTTGTAAAAATTCAGACCTAGGTGCCGATTAATTGGTAGTCTCCACCCCACTGATTAATTTTGGACTAATCAGTCAATAGTCAAATCTAGCTAAAATCGGGATTAATTGAACTTAGTCGGGGTTTCCTGACGAGGTTCCGACCAAAATCGACGGCTTCCAACAAGATTCCGGCCAAAATGTGTACGTGCATACATAAAATTAAAAATAACATACAAAAATGTGCATGTGTATATATAAAATAGAAAATTATACATAAAAGTCTGATCCGATTAATCGCTAGTCCTTACCCCACCACCCGACTAGCCACTTTTACTACCTTGTCTATAATATCAGTTTCAGCAAGATTGCAGGAAACTAAAAATTATGCAACAAATATCATTGGATTCCTGATTGGAAAAAGGTGATTATTCACTCATTTATCACTAAAAGAACACCATTCAAGTTTGCTAAACTTGAAAATTAGCAATGGGGAAAGTGGTCACTCAAAAGACAAAAGCACAGCCATGATTTTAAGACATAAACACACACTGTCTTTCATTCTTTTTAATAATCTAAAAATTCCCTTTAAACAATAAAATCGAAGCTGATGTGGCATCAGGTGTACATCATTATCTACTGCCACAATGCAGTTAATTTAGAGTTTGAATGAGATGTGAGATGCTCTTCATCAACTAACCCGCTTGTACAATACGTTTTACATTTGTAAAGGAAATATATTGTAATATTGGTCAAAGAGGTTTAGCGAAGTGGCACTGAAATAGAGAAACAAACTCTATTTTGTGCAAGTGTTTGTATTTGGTTCGGATTTTGATATGATTCAGTAGTTGCGAACCAAAACTACAAGGCAAGTATTAGTTCCGTAGTCAACAAAACATATACTAGCATACTTGCCAATTGCAGCATAAACTAGATAGCATCATTTTGAAATGTTATGGGCATAACCTAAACTTGAACAATACAACTGTATGATGTAATTTTCTTCTTTATATATGCCAAGCAACTAATCTTAGTTTGACTAGATATTAGCCCTGCATTGCTAGCCGAAAACTTTCATGTCAAATACAGAACAAGATTTTAGTCATTTGCAGTGTTCTTACTGCATATACTGTTCACACAATGTTTTTTTGTTAACAATTTTTTTTCCTACCTAAACAGGTCTCATGCTGCAACCAGCGGGGCAAGCAACTATTTTTCATTCAGAATGCATGTTTCGAATGTAAATGTGTGAAATTAAGTAGATAGTTGTAAAACCTGCATAAATACATGTATATGTTGTTTTAATTGTGATAAATTTTTTTGGCGTTGTACTCAAATTTGGTTCTGTCTTAAACGTACCACTTTGTATGTATACACACACATATATACATGTATAGACATGTAAACGAACCGAATGCTCCTTAACTGTTTATTGGGAAGTTCCTTTATGTTCGTTTATTTAATAAAAGAACATGAGCAAAAAAAAATTGTTCATTTGATTAAATGAACAAACACGAGCACACGTTTTGTTTGTTCATGCATTTTCATGAACGTCCGTTTATGTTCATTCGTTTAAATTTTAATAAATACGTAAGTAGTTATATTTATATAATTATAAACATTAGAGGGGATTGGTCAAATTATATGTATTTGATCAATTATGCACATTTGCGTTTTTTTAAGTTTGTCAGTGTTTATTCTGTTGTGCTTGTTTAGGTTTAAACAACGAACCTGAACAAGCACGAGCAAGCCCGTTATCTTAATGGACGAACACGAGCATAAAAATTTGTTCGAATATATGTTCATGTTCAATTAAAAATTAAATGAACGAACACAAACATGCTCATGTTCATTCGGTTCTTTACAGGCCTATATATATATATATATATGATAACTAAAGTGGTACTTTTCCGCTCAAGGGAAAAAAAGCTCTAGAGGCCCTCTTCCATCAATAGGTACTCCCAAAATATAGTTGAAAGATGGTTTTCATCATGTTTTTAATCTCAAGTGTCTACAGTATGCTTCACTTTTTAAAAACACTATACGATATTATTCAAAATTATAAACGTAACTGACTGACTTTTTTAGAGGGTAGCAATGTATAAAAACTCCATTGCAGCGATGGACATAACCGAGCACAATGGCGCATCTATCTACACGAACACTCGAAACCTATCATGATATACAAGGGTATTTGAAAAGGCTAACCCAACCACAAGGATTCATGCTAGAAAATAATTGGATAGAAAGCAACATATATCTTACCATGTAAACTTACCAAGGGCGAAGTTGTGTGTTATATAAGCATATCTTCGACTTATGGTTTTGGTTGTTCAGCAAGTTCGTCTCTAGCCGTGTTTTTGTTTGTGTGCTAATAGTTTACCGAGCTAATAATAAATACAAGAAGCATTTGATCAATAACCTTGTTTCATACTCGCTCTATGCTTACTCACACACGTAAACGAATACTAAGGGGATTCCGCAGCCTTAAATATTACGACCGTCTCATAATCGATCCATTCCAGGGACCTACAGTTTTATCCGTAATTTTTCCATCTTTATCTAAAGTTAAGAGTTTTAGGTTGTCCCTGCTTTTTACTCTGGATGATGCAACAATTATTGATGTTTACATTTTCGTTGTCTAGTTGTACAAAATCATGCTACAAAATCATGTAGCCATAATGTCTCAATGTTGCTTAAGGATTTACATCCATTAGCAATCTATTTTGGCTAAGTATGACATCCTCACATATAATAACCTAAAAATGCTCTTGAAAACATACGTCAGCACAGTGCTGGTGAACACGTCAGTTGACACTAAAATATCTTTATATCATTGTATAAAATTATTTAAACATATTTTTGAATGATACTTCTAATGGGATTAACTTGTCCTTTATATTCTTGATGATTTCATACGATTACACTATCCTAGGTATTGAATATTTCACTATTTAATTCAGTTTCTTATTTTTATATCTTTACAGACCTAGGCTTATGTTGCCAACCATTCCTGATCTAGTCTTTATTCACGACATTCTGCGAACTGCATTCCCTTATAGTATGCTAGATGTTTCATTCATAACTCAAAAGACATTGGATACTATTTATTCGTTATTGTTTACTGTGTTTGATTTTATGGATTCCACATGATCAATGCTACTAAACCATCGAGGTTTAGTTTTGCACTACCAGACCCATGCGGTCTAGTTTTATGATAAGCACTATGTCACCAAGAAAACCTTATACACATGTACGTATAACTAGTTTTTTTGTTAGTCATATCTGCTCACTTGTCCTATCATCTTTTTTTTTTCTTTAATAGCTAGGTCACCCTTCATATAAATGCCAACATCGAGTCACTTACTATCCTTGTTATTGTTTTTTTTTCATTTTTACTACATTACAAATATCTATTATGTCAGTTCAATAATCTTAGTAGGGCTACATAAGCCAATGCTTAATCAAATTATATATACACACTAGATCACCGAATTTGAGCACAGTCTAAGTGTTTGCTATATATATGCAATCAAATCAATAAATACTTTTTCCAAAATATAAGAGATATTTAAAAGGTTAATAAAAAAGAGTTAGACGTACTCACCTTTTTAGTATATCTTTAAAATCGCAGCCCTCACACCCGACATTGCGTGCGGAAACCATGGTGCATGACGTCATGATTGATAACGTTCCAAGCAAATAAAGATAACCACAATAATAATTACCAAGCTGAAATAATACGATGACGTGCTAAAAGTAGTCTAATAAAAACACGCTAACTAGACACTAAGTAATAAATTCTAGACTTTTAACTAAACTAAAACTACTAACCCGCAAGTGAACCGGTCAACTCTAGTACAGCTAAATAAGTCCGGATATCGAACCCATGAGACTCTTTTAATTACGTAAACTAGCTAAATTAGACTCAACTACAGACACGACTATTTATTTATTATTTGTTTAAGGAGGGGTTTTTTACTAATAAACTAATTTAAACTAGTTAAGAAAACTAAAGATGACTAAACTTAGAATTTTGACTTAATTCAGATGATGATGAGATAACTACCTAGGCTAGAATCCTCTAAATTTCAGTTGTTAATTAATCGGGAAAATATTTAGTTATGGACTGGGATCAAAAAATAGACACCTAAGAGAAAACCCGAACATGACCCCTGACCCTTCTCAAAAGACACCTATGGGTTTCTAATAAATTTTAACGCACACCAGTATTAAAAATCAAGTTTCCTTACGGTCACCTAATTATTTATGACTTAGTTCCTTTATACGAAATCCTACCATACAGCACGGAAATCAAAGGCAGTTTAATATATTTAATTGATTCAATAGACAATAATTAAATAATCAAACCTAGACGGACTCCTTACGAAGAACTAAATCTAGGAAGATCAAATAATAAAGGTCTATCAGTAATCTAGCACGTTACAGATTTAGGTTAGCAGTACACTTAGGTTTATTTAATTAATAATTATTATTCCTATGATCTAATCACGAATCAATCATAAAATAGTCAAAAACACAAAGTAGATGACCTAATAGCAACCTATCATAATAATAAACAATAATCAAGGCAACTATGGAATAATAACAATTAGTCAAACAATCCTAAATATCCATACGCATAAATTTAATATAATAAAACCTTTTACTAAATCATAAAACCATAACGATAAATAAATCCCAAATCAAAACACAACGTCAAAGTAGGTTCATCAAAAGCCTAGGCAGTCTATAATGTTTAGCCTAACATCTTAGGTTTAAACAAAACAATCAAATAAGAATTCGTGGCGGATATAAAAGAAAACAGAAGATAAAATCTGTGTTCTTCGTCTTCAACCATACGCGCACCACCGGATGATTCTTCAACTCCAAAGCCTTCAAAAGTAGCAATCCTAAGCCTTGCAACTCCCAAAATTTGTATGACTCTTCAGGTTATGATTAGGGTTAAGTTTATGGGTGTTTATGTAGACTTTCAAGGCCCATAAACTTAAAATTAGTAGAAGATTCTGGAAATCTGAGCCCATAAACTTATTTGTAGAAGATTCTAGAAATCTGAGCCCATAGACTTAATATTTGTAGAAGATTCTAGAAAACTGAGCCCAAAGTGCCGCCAGACGGGTCTTCTCCCATTTTGCTTGTTTTCGCCCTCATTTTGACATGATTGAAACACGGAACCTAAAATATTCAAATAAATTAGTAATATACAAATTCTAATAAAAACCAAACGAAAACTAATAAAATGTTATATTAAATATACAAGGGATTTATATATATTTAACCTTATATCAAATATCCTCACACCTATCTTTTTTCGTCCCTGAAAAACTCTAATTGCAATGGGATCAGAATCGGAGAAATACGGTCTTAAAAACATATTAGGTTATCTTAAAATTTAGAACAACACAATAATTGCGATCACCAATATTGTTGTCCACTTAAACCCATGCCTCTGTCTTTACCTGAACAAGTAAGATCCAACTATTATTATTATTATTATTATTTTGTATATAATCTAGTGGAACCCATAGTCAAGGCTTGTTTTATTTTAGATTTTACCGGGTCAAACCACCCCAACTTGACTTAAACCTCATAAAAAGCAGATTAAAACGTTGTTGTACATTTTTCATTAATAGCTAAAACGATCAAGGATATTGTTTATCCACCTAAGTTTAAGCATCAAAGTCTACCAAGCAGCCATTAGATACGATTAAGGTTCAATTATTCAACTAACTAGCTAGTGATCCCCACTACATGACATACACCCGTTATCAAGCAATATCCCAAAGTCCATTTCATCTGTAGGGCTTACATATGACGTGTCCCGTGTGGTCCGTTTCTTAATGGTAATGAGACGCGAGCACGGGGACCCCATATGACTAACAGCGTGTATGATTACGTCAGTAGTGAATATGTACTTTTAAAGCACTTTGTGATCATGTTTAATGACTTGTAATTTCGCAGATAAACCGCGGGTTTTCTCTTTTTAGGCTTTTTGAAATATCCATAAATCCACTTAGGAAATATGAATACCCAGATGAATAACTGCATACAGACCCATGGTCTCTGAATCCCAGAGTATCCTATCAATACAGGATTTAAGGCTATAAAACCATACGCCAATGTAGTGTTAACCACTAAAACTAGAAGTGCAAGATTTTTAATTTATATCACAGGCTACACGGTATACTTTAACGTTTAAACCTACACAAGCATCGTATGATAATGTATTCATATTTCTTTAAAATTCATAATTTTCTACAATCAAACTAAAAACAAGGCTTTAGTATGGCCGACCTTTCATCTCGTATTTTATACAGACTTAACATGTATCCCACTAAAGATCATATTTTATCGTTTAAAACCAACTATCAAACTGCCCTTTCATTCTCAAGGCTGAGCCTACCGACACATCCCAAGTTAAGTGCATGTTCTTTAATTATATCATATTATTAGTAGTTTGAAAAACCGATTCCCGATAAGTATCCTCATCTCTCATTTATACGCAAAAAGAAACAAAGTCAAGGGACATTTTTCAAAACTTTTTTTTTTTTAATAAAAACCACAAAGCAAACTAAAGACATGTGTTCCTATACCCACACTTAAAATTTGCATTGTCCTCAATGCAAGGATAAGGACTAAAACTAAAAATAAATTCGGAATACAAAAAACTAAAAACCTAAAAATTAAAAAAAAAATAAAATTAAAATAAAAATAAACAGGCAAGATAGATAATGGAAAAGACTTAGCTGGTAATATGCGCATGAAGTTTGATGCCAAAGTCTTCTGACTCTTCTTCCATGAATGCCCTCCAATTCCGAACGTGCTCAGCAAACAATATCTCCTTCTCTCACACTCGAACGGGAGCGGCAAACACAACAAACAATATATAAAAATATCTTATCAATTTGATATATGTTAAGCACTTAAATATTTTACCAGACCAACCAACCCACCCTATGTATAAAACATGAATAAATAGCAGCAAATAATAAAAAGTATACAGTTCGGCTGCTCCATCCCCACACTTGAATTTTGCAATAAACTTCATGGGGGTCATTTTTCTAGCTCAAAACCTGCAAAACTTAAAAACAAAAACAAAAACAAAGAAGAACTACAAAAATATACGTTAGTAACTCGACAAGACTCAAAAATAACGATACGGCAAATATACAAACTCTACACTTGAGTTTTCACTCAAGAACCACGCGTGACAAATCAGTGCGACGGATCGAGAGGAGTTTCCTCCATCTCCATTGATTCCTCCGGTCCTCCAAGATAGTGCTTTAAGCGATGACTGTTCACTTTCCAAGATGTTCCATTATCTGGATTTTCCAACTCCACCACTCCATACGTGAAAACTTCATTCACCAAGTACCGTCCCCTCCACTTCATTCTCAACTTTCCTGCAAACAACTTCAAACGAGAGTTAAATAATAATACCTTATCGCCTTTCTTGAACTCCTTGCCACTTTTTAACCGTCGATCATGTAGCGCTTCGTCTTTTCTTTGATGTTCAACGATCGGGAATATGCTGCATCCCGAAGCTCTTCCAATTCATGAATCTGAAAGTATCTTTTCCTCGCGGCCTCGGTAAGATCGATGTTAACCGTCTTCAATGCCCAATAAGCACGATGCTCCAACTCAACCGGCAAATGACAAGACTTACTATAAACAAGCATAAACAGTGTAGTACCCAATGGAGTCTTGTACGCGGTCCGGAATGCCCACAATGCATCATCTAACTTCTCCGACCAATCCTTCCGACTTGCCCCAACCGTCTTCTCCAAAATCCTCCTCGATTTGCATTCTCGACTTGACCATTCGTTTGAGGGTGTTAGGCAGTAGAGGTACGATGAGTAACCTCATAACGAGCCAACGCTTTCTCCATGACGGTATTACAAAAATGGGTTCCCCGATCACTAATAATAGCTCTCGGAGTACCGAAACAAGTAAACAACTTCTTAAGAAACCTCACAACAACTCGTGCATCATTCGTGGCCAACGCTTGGGCTTCCACCCATTTCGACACATAATCAATCACCACCAAAATATACTTATTACCATTCGACGTGGGAAACGGTCCCATGAAGTCGATGCCATAAACATCATAGATTTCAAGAATTTGAATGGGGTTTTGAGGCATCTCATTCTTGGAAGAAATATTACCTGTTCTTTGGCACGCATCACAAAGCTTCACAAACTCTTCAGCATCTTTCATAACTGTCGGCCAATAGAACCCACTATCAAACACCTTCTGCGCGGTAGCATGCGCACCATGATGACCCCCAGTCAACCTTTAATGAACATGCTTGAGAATATCCCAACCTTCCTCTTTCGTCACACATCTCCTCAAAATTCGATCACCACCAATCTTGAAAAAAACGGGTCATCCCACACATACCGATTAACATCCCGGAAGAACTTCCTCTTTTGTTGCGTAGTCATACCCTCCAAAACAAAACCATTAGCCAAATAATTAGCAAAATCAGTGAACCATGGCATACCTTGCTTCTCAGCCGCAACAAAATCGATCGACTCATGAGGGAATGTATCTCCAATCTCCTCCTCACGCAACTCTTCTCTCCTCAGGTCTTCTAGGCGGGATAGATGATCAGCCGCTACGTTCTCCGCACCACTCTTATCTTTAATCTCGATGTCAAACTCGTAAAGTAGAAGAATCCATCGTATAAGACGAGGCTTCGCGTCTTTCTTGTGAAAGAGAAAACGCAAGGCTGCATGATCGGTAAAAACGGTGGTCTTTGAAAGAATGAGATATGAGCGGAACTTATCAAATGCGAACACAACGGCTAAAAGCTCCTTCTCGGTGGTGGTGTAGTTCTCTTGTGCATCATTCAACGTCTTGCTAGCATAATAGATAGGGTGAAAATGCTTATCTCGCTTTTGCCCCAAAACCGCTCCAACCGCATAGTCACTAGCATCACACATGAGCTCAAACGGCAAGCTCCAATCGGGAGAACAAAGAATGGGAGCACTTACAAGCTTCTCTTTTAAAAACGTGAACGCCTTCACACATTCATCATAAAAAACAAACGGTACGTCTTTCTCAAGGAGTCGGGTCATCAGGCGGGTAATTTTTGAAAAATATTTGATAAATCGCCGATAAAATCCCGCATGGCCCAAGAAACTCCTAACCGCCTTTACATTCGTCGGAGGAGGAAGTCTACTTATAGTGTCAATCTTTGCTCGATCCACCTCAATACCATCTCTCGAGATCTTATGACCTAACACGATCTCTTCCGTCACCATAAAATGACATTTTTCCCAATTCAACATCAACTTTGTCTCAATACACCACTTCAACATCAACTTTGTCTCAATACACCACTTCAACATCTTCTCAAGATTAGCCAAACAATGATCGAAAGAATTACCGTAAACCGAAAAATCGTCCATGAACACCTCCATGGACGTCTCTATCATATCTTGAAATATGGCCACCATATAACGCTGAAATGTAGCCGGAGCGTTACACAGTCCAAACGACATGCGACGGTACGCAAACGTGCCATACGGACATGTAAAAGTCGGGTTTTCTTGGTCTTCTGGTGCAATGGGAATCTGAAAATAACCCGAAAAACCGTCAAGAAAACAATAAAACTGCTGACCTGCCAAACGCTCCAACATCTGATCAATAAACAGCAATGGGAAGTGGTCCTTCCGGGTGGCATCATTTAATCGCTAATAATCAATACATACTCTCCAACCGGTAACCGTACGTGTAGGGATAAGCTCATTCTTCTAATTCATCACAACATCCATTCCACCTTTCTTCGGGACAACTTGGGTCGGGCTCACCCATGGAGAGTCAGAAGTCGGGTAAATCATCCTGGCATCCATCAACTTCAATACCTCCTTCTTTACCACATCTTGCATATTCGGATTGAGACGTCTTTGTGGTTGCACCACCGGTTTGTACTTATCCTTCATTAAAATCCGGTGTGTGCAATAAGCCGGGCTAATACCTTGAATATCAGACAATCTCCATGCAATCTCCCCCTTATGTAGTTTCAACACTTCAATCGGCTTCGTCTTTTGTTCTTTCGTTAGCTTGGATGACACAATAACGGGCAAGTTCGAGCCCTCATCAAGATACGCATATTCCAAGTGTGACGGGAGTACCTTCAATTCCAACGGGGTGGGGTTCTCAATAGAACCCGCCTCATTTTCACAACTAATCTCATTAACCTCTATCATCTCGGGCAAACCCAAAATCTCACCCAACTCATCACAAACCGAATCGTTCTCACACGACTCATCCTCACCCAAATCATCACAACCAACCAACCCATTACTCCCCACGAGATCCGCACCACAAATATAATCGAAGCAGCTATCAATACCTGCAATAAACGAGTTATTAAAATAAACCAAGTGGCATGAACCACTGAAATCATCTTGATCACTTGGATGCTTCATCGACCTCGCGACATCATAAGTAACATTCTCATCACCAACCCAAAGCGTGATCTTCTCATCATACACATCGATAAGCGCCTTTGCGGTACGTAAGAACGGACGACCCAGAATAATGGGAACCTTCTCGTTGGCCTCCATGTCAAGCACCACAAAATTAACCGGGAACACAAACTTATCCACCTTCACTAACAAATTCTCGATAACACCTCGCGAATACTAAACCGAACGATCGGACAACAATAAAGACATGCAAGTCGGTGTAAGCTCGCCTAACTCCAACTTCTCGTATAAAAAATACGGCATCAAATTTATACTCGCACCCAAATCCGCCAATGCATGGCTCATCGCATCACTACCAAACAAACACGGAATCGTAAACACACCCGGATCCGACCACTTCTCGGTCACGCGGTTCAACACTACCGCCGAACAATCTCCCATAAGGGGAATTGATGACATCTCCGCCAACCTATCCTTTCTCTTCAACATGTCTTTCAGAAACTTTGCGTACTTCGGCATGTGTTGGAGGGCTTCAATGAACGGGAGATTAATCTTCAATTGTCGGAACATATCAAGAAAATGCCCATACTCCTGCGTATATTTCTGATGTTTCCCGCGAGCGGTATACGGGTTGCGAGAGTGATCAATCAAAGGTGATGGCCGGACTTCAACCGGCTTCTTCTCTACTGGCGGTGCAACTGGTGCGGTGTTCTGCACTTTACCCGGTACTTCCATCTCGATTTATTCATCCATCACCTCCTCATCTTCTACTTCAACCTCATTCATTCGCACCTCGGGACCCAAAACCCTGCCGCTACGAGTAGTAATTGCCTTTATTTGAGCGGCCGAATTCTGTTGAGTAGATCCTGAAAACTGTCCCGGGGGTCTTTCATTCAATTGTCGGGCAATATCACCAATGGTTCGTTGCATATCGAGCATAGCTAATTATTGATTCTTGAAAAGCAGATCATGCTTGGCAAGGGTCTTTTGAGTGGCTTGATCTCTAATAACAATTTGCTGCATCATCTCGTCCAACTTCTTACTCAGATCCGGCACATTATTCGAACTTTGACCATTGGAACCTTCATTGGTGTACTGTCCCTGATTTCGGTTATAGGGGGCTTGGAAACCAGGTGGCCCACTGGATGAACGCCAATTCGAGTTACTTTGACCTTGATTCTGATTCTGATTCTGATTCTGATACTTGTAGTTGTTCCAGTTTTGATTGCTGTTGTTGTAAGCATTAGGGAACCTGTTTTGACCAGCCACAAAATCAACATCTTGATTGTTCATCAACGGACACTCCAACGTACCATGACCTCCCCTACACATCTCACACTTATCTACCTTAGCCTTTAACTCTTTTATCTCTCGAGTGAGATTCTCCAATGCAGAAGCCATACCAGTATCCAGATTAACCTTGTGTACACCTCGAGCAGATTAGGATGCACTGGTGACGGGATTGGAATTCCCGCCTCGTGGCTTCTTCGCGTACTTAGATTGCACGAAACTTTCAAACATCTCGTTACACTCGGTCACATTCTTCTTGTCCATCAAATTACCCCCAGAAGCTGTGTCAAACCTCACTTGAGCTTCATACGTAAGCCCATTGTTAAACTTCTCAACAAGGGCCCAAGGTGTGAGCCCATGTTGTGAACAACGAGAAAGCAGATTCTGAAAGCGCTCCCAAGCTTGGTAGTATGGCTCATCCGGCTCCATGTGAAAGGAGTGGATCTGATCACGTAGGCGAGAGGCCTTAGCAAGTGGAAAGTACTTCTTAATGAATGCATTACGAAGCGCCTCCCAAGTAGTGAATGCTCCAGCGGGTTGCGAGTCGAGCCAAGTAGCGGCACGACCCGAAAGTGTAAACGAGAACAAGTGAAGGAAGATCACATCCGCATTAGCACCTTGCAGATTGAACATTTTGAACACACGAGTCAAACGGTTGATGTGTGCCGGTGCATCTTCATCTTCACGGCCATGAAACTGGTGGTGTTGGGTGATATTGGTCATAACGTAGGATGGAATCTGCCATGAGTTAGGGTTATCAATCTCGGGAGCGACAATGGGTGAGTGATCTCCATGGAACCCCTCAAAAGCTTGCTGGTACACGGTGCGGTTATTCTCGGCCATTGGGATGGGTCTGGGACTTGGTGGTGGTGAATTTGTGGGTGAATTGGTGGGTGATGATTTTGGTGAACTATCTATGGTGATTGGTTGCTTTTCTGACGAACTTGCCTCGGACTTCAACGAAGTAGGTCCAAAGCAATCCAACGGCGGTCCGTGCGAACGAAGATGTGGCATGTACCTGAAAAACACACAAAACAAAATTGGTAGACTCGAAAATAAAAAAAAACTGAAAATAGAATAAAATAACTAACACTTAAAATTAAACTCATACGTCTCAAAGCTATAAATAAAGCAAATAGCACGTATATAACAAGCAAGTCTAATCAAAGCTAATAACGCAATCGCCAAGAGTCCCTAGCAACAGCGCCAAAAACTTGATGTGCTAAAAGTAGTCTAATAAAAACATGCTAACTAGACACTAAGTAATAAATTCTTGACACTTAACTAAACTAAAACTACTAACCGGCAAGTGAACCGGTCGACTCTAGTACAGCTAAATAAGTCCGGATATCGAACCCACGAGACTCTTTTAATTACGTAAACTAGCTAAATTAGACTCAACTATAGACACGACTATTTATTTATTATTTGTTTAAGGGGGGTTTTTTTACTAATAAACTAATTTAAACTAATTAAGAAAACTAAAGACGACTAAACTTAGAATTTGGACTTAATTCAGATGATGATGAGATAACTACCTAGGCTAGAATCCTCTAAATTTCAGTTGTTAAGTAATCGGGAAAATATTTAGTTATGGACTGGGATCATAAAATAGATATCTAAGAGAAAACCCGAACATGACCCCTGACCCTTCTCAAGAGTCACCTATGGGTTTCTAATAAGTTTTAACGCACACCAGTATTAAAAATCAAGTTTCCTTACGATCACCTAATTATTTATGACTTAGTTCCTTTATACGAAATCCTACCTTACAGCGCGGAAATCAAAGGCAGTTTAATATATTTAATTGATTCAATAGACAATAATTAAATAATCAAACCTAGACGGACTCCTTAAGAAAAACTAAATCTAGCAATATCAAATAATAAAGATCTATCAGTAATCTAGCACTTTACAGATTTAGGTTAGCAGTACACTTAGGTTTATTTAATTAATAACTATTATTCATATGATCTAATCACGAATCAATCATAAAATAGTCATAAACACAAAGTAGATGACCTAATAGCAACTTATCATAATGACAAACAATAATCAAGGCAACTATGGAATAATAACAATTAGTCAAACAATCCTAAATATCCATACGCATAAATTTAATATAATAAAACCTTTTACTAAATCATAAAACCATAACGATAAATAAATCCCAAATCAAAACACAACGTCAAAGTAGGTTCATCATAAGCCTAGGCAGTCTATAATAGCCTAACATCTTAGGTTTAAACAAAACAATCAAATAAGAATTCGTGGCGGATATAAAAGAAAACGAAAGAAAATAGAAGATAAAACCTGTGTTCTTCGTCTTCAACCAATACGCGCACCACCGAATGATTCTTCAACTCCAAAGCCTTCAAAAGTAGCAATCCTAAGCCTTGCAACTCCCAAAATTTGTATGGCTCTTAAGGTTATGATTAGGGTTAAGTTTATGGGTGTTTATATAGACTTTCAAGGCCCATAAACTTAAAATTAGTAGAAGATTCTGGAAATCTGAGCCCATAAACTTAATATTGGTAGAAGATTCTAGAAATTTGAGCCCATAGACTTAATATTTGTAGAAGATTCTAGAAAACTGAGCCCAAAGTGCCGCCAGACGGGCCTTCTCCCATTTTGCTTGTTTTCGCCCTCATTTCGACATGATTGAAACACGGAACCTAAAATATTCAAATAAATTAGTAATATACAAATTCTAATAAAAACTGAACGAAAACTAATAAAATGTTATATTAAATATACAAGGGATTTATATATATTTAGCCTTATATCATACGATTACATTGTTTTCATATAAAAAATACGCCACACATGGCAAAAGTAGCATAATAATATTTTTATTGGCTTGACTAGGTCCATCCCTAAGACTAATCCAACTTCGAGTATACTCAATTTCATTAAATATGTTGTTAAACGGGTCAACTAAAAAGGTGGTGAAAAACATAGGTTTTCAAAACGATTTTGAAAATATTATACGTTTCCCCATATCAAGATAAGGTATTATAAACATACAAAGCTAGTATCAAGCATGTTTTAAGTATAAAATCAAGCCTAACATGATAATGATGATAATAATGATAAACGTGGCACCAACCACACAGACTATCCTAAGATTAAGGATGACGGTTTCCAACCTATGGGCATCAAAATCTGGACACATGTTGAGGTATGGGCATAGAAAACCACTAAGTTAAGCGCTAGCAGACACTTAGCAATGCTGAATCATATAACGCATGTTAGCACCTCGTTTCGTCCTTATCCACCCCTAGCAAACTTCTAGGCTTAGAGCTAGCGGTTCTTTAAGCCCTTTTTTTGGATTATAATTCGCCGAGACATCCAAATTCATTTATTATACCCCATAACTCATTTCCTAATATATGCCTATATTAATTTTTGGGTCTTTCTCAACTATATTGTCATGTTGCATTGCATGCTCTAACATCAAGGCTTGGGATAATTGCTATATCATTCAATATTTTCACCTTTAACCCATGAACTTGTAATTTGGCTTACTTACAACTAAATACCTCTAGTTTATAAATATTCAAGTTGACCTGAAATTCTGGCAAGTGTAATAGTACGAAATCTCAAAATCAAAAGGTTTTGGATGTTTAATTGGTTGTGAACGTGTTGCGCTTCTCAAAGATCGAAGTTTGGATCAAACCCTTGCTCACTCGTAATCGCTCAACGAATACCATAGAAGTTAACAACTTTAGCCCCCAGACGAAAGGCCAATTCCCTTAGGGACAGTCACACGACATTTTTGAAACGTAAAATTATGTACACTTGAGAAGACACTTGACCCTTGCTACAACCGCGCTACTCAATTCAACTATAAACTTGGTGGCTAATAAGTATTAGAGAGGGGGTGATGTATTTCAAACGTATGAGTATACAACCGAGTGGTATACAAAGAAATGTTTGGATTTTACCATGTTAGACATTTGATAATATTATGCATACCCTAATGACTACACATTGGGATGCTTTGAAAGGCATCATACGTTGCATTAAAGGTACAATGCTTCCTGGTCTTAGACTCGGTAAATCAGTTAACCTGGCTATCCTTGCATAAACTGATGCCGACTGGGCGGGTTGCCCGGATGCATGTCGTTCAACATCGGGGTATTGTATTTACTGTGGGTCCAACCTCATCTCTTGGTGATCCAAATGACAACCAACTATTTCTAGATCGAGCACCAAAGCAAAATATAGAGGGGTAGCCAATGCGGTTGCTGAAATATATTGGCTTCGTAATCTTCTTTTCGAACTTCATCGCTTTTTGTCTCAGGCCAGTCTTGTTTATTGTGATAACGTTAGTGCCATAAATCTCCCTAGAACTCCTGTTCAACATCAACAGATGAAAAACACTGACCTTGGCATTCACTTTGTTCGTGAACAAGTTCAGCGGGGTGCAGTACGCATACTTCATGTCCCTTTTCCATATCAGATTGCGGATATCTTCACCAAATGTCTCCCACATGCTTGTTTGAAGATTTTACCAGCCTCAGCATCTGTTCTCCTTCAGCTTCTACTGCGGAGGTGTAATAGACCTGTATCATTCATTGTATATCTTCATCCTAATATAGGAGATTGTAAACATTGTATTTATTTACAAAAATCAATGAGAAAGGGATCATCGGTGCATTCGCAATATTATCAAAAGTCTAACATCACTAATAAGAAATTTTAACTTATATGCAGTTATTTTATTGTGTTTAATTGACAGGAAATTTGAATCCAAAATCTCTCAACTGTTTGACATTTTAAAGGCTTTATCTTTACCAATAGGCTACTTATATGTGACTTATTAGTGTAATATTTCATATATAACACTGCAATGTAAAATGTGATTCCGTTGATATTAAGTGAGAGTTTGTTTTATTGTGTTTCGTACTTTGATAATGTTTATTATTCTTCATGTATAACTTTTCATTGTCTAGTTGTCTTTTATTAGAAAACACCTATACGTGGGTTTAGATAATATCATATCATCATAGTATTTATATTTATTTTGTTAGATTTTGTGTGTATAGTAAGGAAATTACCTAGAAAGAGAAAAACGCTATTGAGTAAAGCGTGTGTGGACTTTAGAGAGAACCAACAAATACGCCTAAGCAAACCCACCCCCCTCCCTATCATCAATAATAATAATAATAATAATAATAATAATAATAATAATAATCGGATTCCATCGTTCGTTCATCAAAAACCCCTCCCTTTTCAATCTCTTTTCTATTATTTATTTTGTCTCACAAGCAGGTATCCTTCTCTCAAATCGATTTAAAGTGTCTTGCTTTTGATCGGATCGCATCAGGTGAAAATGTTTTCGCGAATGTTTGGGAAACCTAAGCAAGAAGCTAACGCTAGCGCTGTAACAACCCTCGACAAATTAAACGAGGTATTTATTGGCTATTCTCTTGACACACCTTTATGATTTATTGACATGAACTTGTGCAGTATGATGCATTTTACTTGTCAGATCTATAGTTTAGCATCTTTGATTTGAAAGGAAGGATATGATGATATATGTAATGATCCTTGGCATGTTCACTTTTTTGCTTGTAATCGGATATAACTTGTGTGCGATTGGACTGTTCAAGAAGAAAGAAAAGGTGATTATCAAAAAGGCTTCTGCATAGGTTGAAAAGACAAATCAGTTTATTACAGCAAAAGATAAACAAGCTATTTAGGGTGCTTTAAAGAACTTTTGTCATACAATCTTCGCGATTTGAATTTGTTAGGTTCTTTTGATTAACGATTTACTTGTAATTTTAACATTTTATTTACCCTATCCTCATCTAATTAGTTATTACATATGTCAAAGGATGTAATAAGATGAAAATAGTAAAAATTAAATGTCAAAATTACAGCAAGTGAATTATTACTTCAAAAATTTTAATAAATCTAAATTGCGCAAGACCACATAACAAAAAAATTTTAAAGCACAGCACATAACTTGTGTCTCTTTTGCTCTGTATTTTTGGGCTCTGTAGAGGCTTTGTTGATAACTACTTTTTCATTCTTCTCAAGCATTTCAGGTGCGCATGGTTTTTAAACTGATGATTACATGCAAATCGTTGAACAAAATGTTAGGATCATTGCATACATTAAAATCTGTTCTCTTCAATCATGGTCACTAATTCATAGATATGATGAAAGATACATTCACTATATTTGCAAGCCAAGGAAGAAAGTTGTCAAACAAGTCATGCTGCTAATCATTTTGAAAACCTGTGCATAATCAATGTATTAAAACATTACAAGTTCAATGTTTGCTTCTAATAATATTACAATACATGTGCAGACACTTGAAATGCTTGAGAAAAAAGAAAAAGTACTTATCAAGAAAGCCTCTGCAGAGGTTGAAAAAGCAAAGGAATTCACTAGAGCGAAAAATAAACGAGGTATGCACCCCTCATTAAAGATTTCTTTTATGTACTCCTGCAGTTTAAATTCCTTAGGTTTTTATGAGTAATGATTCACTTGTAGTTTTGACGATGTAATTTATACTCTTTTCAGTTTATTACATATGCCAAAATTTGCACATCTAGTTTTAAGTTTCCTTTTGTATATCGTGTCCTTCTGTTGGATAAGTTAAACTACACTAACTATTTATTTCTTTCATTTTTCAAATATGGGAAATATTTAGCGGCGATACAATGTTTAAAGAGGAAAAGACTTTATGAGCAGCAGATCGAACAACTTGGCAATTTCCAATTGCGTATTCACGATCAGGTTTCTTTTCAATTTTGATTATTTAAAGAACAATTAATTTATTGTGTTTAATTTGCAGAATTAGTTACTTTATATTTTTATTCCTGTACTACAGATGATAATGCTTGAAGGTGCAAAAGCTACCACAGAGACAGTGGATGCCTTGAGAACCGGAGCTAAAGCAATGAAGGCTATGCAAAAGGCAGTGTAAGTTTTGATTTATTTTATTATTAGTGTTTGCAGTTTCAACTAATTCACTCGGCTTAACATATTATTTCCTTCCATTTCATTTGAGATACAGGAATATTGATGATGTGGACAAAACAATGGACGAGATAAATGAGCAAACAGAGAACATGAAACAAATTCAAGAAGCGCTGTCAGCACCTTTAGGTGCAGCAGCTGATTTTGACGAGGCATGGACTGCTTTCCCCCTGTTTATTCAAAAAATATTATAAAAGCGCGTACTTTTAAATGCAATTAATAACTGTGTAATAACAAAAACGCAGGATGAATTGGAGGCTGAACTTGAAGAGTTGGAAGGAGCCGAGTTAGAGGAGCAACTTCTGCAGCCAGCCACCACTGCACCCGCAGCACCAGTTTATGTGCCAGCTGGAAGGCAACAAACACGTCCAGCTCAGCGCCAGAACACAGAAGAGGAAGATGAACTTGCTGCATTGCAGGCAGAAATGGCACTTTAAGGTAACTTGGTAGCTAATTTTACAAAACTTGTTTGGCGGACATGTTTTTTCCTTTCACACCCCCCCCCCCAAAAAAAAGTTAAGTTATCAGAATTGATTTATTGCAGGTTCAAATCCGGTTGGAAGAAATTGTAAAGATTGGATTTTGAAACAATGGAGGTGTGCGTATTGTTTGTGCTATAACGTGATCAATGACTTTTATTGTATTAAGAACTGAAAAGGGACTTCTTTTTTTCAATTTTTCACGTGATGTGTCATGTGGAAAATCAGGGTGCATGTTTTATGTTGGTTATCTAAGATTTTTTTCATCATAGAATTGCAAAAAAGTTGTTGAGTAGTGTATTAATTGGGGGTGGGCAAGCATCGTTGTTATTTTTCCTGTATTGGAAGAAAGGCGATAGATTGTAATCCGTAATATAAGAGGGTCGTTAGCAAATGATCCAATCTGATACAAAAGAGTTGTTAAATCAAATGATCGTATGGCGTCTTCTTTGTTGTACAAGATATCCCGGTACCTGCTTATTCTTGCCCTTTCTCGCTTAACAGTCAAGCAAGTTTTAGACTTGCGAGGCCCCTAGCCATTCCCTTTTGTCAACCCACCGGATTGATATTACTCTCCTCGCATCATGCCTTGTCCTAACGACTTGTTCATAGGCTTGCACTCTTATGGTCTTTGAGCATCTTCATGGCCCTCACAATCTTCTCCATGAAACATGGGCGCTGCTACCATTGCCGAATAGTAGTCATCTCAAAGATCATGGAGAGCGAGATTTCATGATTGGATAGCAAATACAAGTGCTGATATTAAACGAGAACAATAAAACAAATTGTTTTGCATTTAAGAGTGTAAAACACAAAACCGACCATTGTTTCACGTAACATTAACTTGTCGTTTCTAACTCCCGACAACGTTTAACCCTATTGACACAGACTTTATAACATGACCATGGGCTTTGGTTTAACAACCAACCCATTACGCTTGGTGTTTGACCCAATACCAATACAAAATAAAAGGATTTTGTAAGCTTATAAATGGATCAAACTTAAAACAAATTGCTCTTAGTTGTAACACAAATCATGGTCAAACTAGCGAGGTTGGCAATAGCACAAACATCCAAGCAGAAACGGGTTTTGGATTGGAATAAGTTCGGTTTAGGTTTTGGCTTGGATTAGGTTTCGAGCCAACATGAGTTTTCGCACAAGACGGTTTGGGTTTTGGTTTCCTTTGTTTTTTTTGGTCGGTTTCGGATTCGTTTTCGGTTTTTGATTTCGTTTTGATCGGTTTTTTCAGTTTCATTTCTGTTCGGTTTCAGTATTTTAGTTTCGTTTTGATAAAGTTTTTCGGTTTCGATCAATTCGGTTTAAGATTTCGTTTTTTGTTTCGTTTTCGTCAACTTTTCGGTTCCACTTCATTTCTCTTTTTTTTTTGTTGAACGAGGATAACGGAGGAAACGTTTTAGTTATTTTACTTTTTTCGTTTTTGATTTATATTTTGAGTTATGATTTCTTTTATTATTTCTTTTGATTTTTTTGAAGGGTTTTTTGTTGTTAATAAAAATCCCTCAAAATAAAATTCAAAAAAGTTAATAAAAAATCATAACTCAAAATATAAATTAAAAACGAAAAATGTAAAAAAAACTAAAACGTTTCCTTCATTGTCTTCGTTCTTCAAAAAAACGATCTGAAACCCGTTTTGACCCGTTCTGGCCTTGACCCGTTCCGACCCGGACCCGTTCTGACCCAAACCTGTTGACCCTAATCCGTTCCGACCCGAACCAAAACAACCCTTTTTTTAGTTGACTCATTCCAACCCTAACCCGTTTCGACCCTAACCTGTTCCGACCCATGATCCCTTTGACCCAATCCAACCCATTTGCCACCCCTAATTAAGGCCAACACAACAATCATACAATGCCTCTGCATGGATTGTATTCACATACTAGCTTTTGAACTCATGCATCACACGAGATTTGTCAAATTATACAAATATATAAAGTTGTTATTTAAAATAAAGGAACAAAATTAAATGTAAAAAAAATGAAATATGTAGTACAAACAATAAGAAGTCTAGAATCCCAAAATCATAAATTTGAGAAAATCTCTTTATATACCATATTTGTTGTTTTATCACAAGTATTCCTATTGTAATCCAATATTAACAATTTTATACCATGTCTGCTGTTTACCCCCCCCCCACCCTAGGATAATGCTAATATATAGTGTCCATGGGAAAACACTTGACATCAAAGGAAAAAACCAACCTTGGAAAAAGATTGTTTTTAGCCATTTTCTACTTGTTTAACTTTGATATTTCTACATATTTGATATTCAATCAATATTTTATTTTTAATTTTAGACTATTTTATAATCCAATTGCCAAAATGGTTTTGATACATGAGTCATAGATAGCTAGGATGTATGAAATGAGATATTAGAAGATTATGAGAGAAAATTGACTATTTTATAACCTAATTGACAAAATGGTTTTGACTTGCTAATGTCTCAGTTGACGTCTCAATCTTTGTATTAATATATTATAGGAATAGATTAATATACAGGGGGTATTTTGGTCTTTTAATGTAAGCCTCATTCGTTAATGTATAACAACGAATGAGAGACGCATGTCTTGTTCTCATTCGTTAACGATGTTTAACGAAGGAGTTAACGTATAGAGTTAACGTATGTGAGTCGTTCGTTATGGTTTGTATAACGAATGGCATAGCGAATGAAATACTCATTCGTTAGGCATGTCTAACGAATGAGTCGTCTCCTATATATACCTTGTAATCTATTCTAATTATAAACGAAGTTGATTATCTTAAAGTAAACACACTGTTACTCTACCAAATTGCTCTCTTAACACACAATTAACGTAATTGATCAATCCTAACGTAAATCATCACTAAACGTATTCATATCACAAGACTAGATCCGTTATCATGTTCAATCAAGTGGTATCAGAGCTATACGTCTGATTGAATACAGTTATAACATGTTCGAGAATCAATTGATCACTAATTTGAATGTTAATAGTATCGGATTGATCGAATTTTGTTCTCGAACTTTACGAAACTTAGAATTAAGAAATTGAAGGCCATAATGATGATGATTGATACCGAAATAGATCTAGGATTGTTAGGACTAGTTCACTAATCATTCGTTATCGTTTAATTGTATTGAATTGTTGACTTCAGTTTAAATCAATTTTAGAGGGAAATTGTTCATGTTTGAGTTTGACTTGAGTCAAAATTGAAAGGAATTTCGACGATTTGAAGGTTCGGATTGGTTTGTTTGGATTCGGAATTGTGTTCATAAGTGGTTTGGAATCGATTTTGTGAGAATTGAAGTGTTTTGGACGAGTTTGAATTGGTTTAAATAGGATTGAGTTGAGTTTGGATCTGGAAAACTTTAAGATGATGATGAACACATTCGTCAATTGCTTGAGTTCATTCGTTATTTCTTAAACTCATTCGTTAAACGGTTAAAAGGTTGTTGTAGCCGTTTTAACAACCTATTCATTATACTATTCATCCATTCGCTATATTATTCACTCACATTCGTTACCATATCGTTTACCTCATTCGTTACACAAGACCATTCATTTTCAATCTTCGTTCATCTTACTTCATTAGTCATTGTTCACTCTTTTGATCAGTGACATTCGTTAAAGTAAGATCATTCGTTTCCTTTCATTTTAAAGTAATCTCATTTTGATCCATTCGTTAAACCTTTTTCATTCGTTAAATCTTCTCCATTTGTTACCTAAACTTTCATATCTTGTCAAATTTCATCCCTGAACTTTCAAAGTTAACTGTATACACACTTGTGTTTGACAAAATGGCAAGCTTTTATGCACTAATTTCTTAGGACGCGATCAGGCAGCAAATGTTAACTGTTGATTCTGAGATCGGATTTCACACAAAGTGTCCAAGACTTAACAATCTGTGTGACTTTCCGAAATGGGATTTGAGATTTCGAGCACATCTGGGTGCTATTCATCCCGAGTGTATACAGAGTTTGGAAGTTATTTATATACCATTGATCGTTGATTCTGTCACTCATGGGAATACTAAAAATTTATTTTCCCAAATGATTGTTGAGGAGAAGAAAGCCTATGAAATCGAAACAAAGGCTTCTACATTGACTATGGCATTACCCGAGCATATCTTTCATTAGTTTAGCATATTAAACTGTGTACTCCTTTGTATCAAGCCTTAAAAACGAGAAGTATGGGAAATACAAAGAAGAGAAAAAAGTCAATGTTCAAGTATCAGTTCAGAAACTTTAACCTCGTCACTGGAGAAACTGTTGGAGAACTAATAACAAGATTCTGTCATTTAATGGCTGAAATGAACAGATTTTCTTTGCTTCCAGTTGACACTAATCTTATTGACACACTAAAGAATGCATTACCTCCTTCCTACTCAACTTATCTGATGGTTCTCACAGAAAACGGGCATTTCAGAAATGAAAACCTATATGCAATGGATATTGTGCAAAAGTTTAAGGAGAGGGAGTTTGAGTTAAAGTGTCAAATTTCTTCTAAAGGTAGTCAGGATCCAGCTTTGTACGGTGGATCAAGTCCAGTGAACAAGAGTGCATATGTTCCGATCACTGCTTTTTATTCTCAAGCAACTCCAGAGGCTCCTCATGAAGCTGCTTCTGAGCCTAATGTATTTACAAGTTCAGCTGGTTTTAGTACTGGTCAAGCTCCTAATGTATCACCACCACCACATAATGTAAACATGAAGGAAGCGGAGAAACACTTTTCCTTCATGGGAGCGTTTATGTCATCCTATGAACAATTGGTGGGTAGCCGGGTAGCTAACTGTGATATGACCAATGAAGACTATGATCAAGTTGATCCTGATATCTTGAGCTTATGGATCTCAAGTGGAATGTGACAATGATCGTCCAAAATATCAAAAAGTTTTTGCAAAGGACTGGGAAGGATTTTCCTGCCATGAGCAAGAGGATCGACTTTGATAAACTCAAGGTTAAGTGTTATAATTTCCAAGAATTTGGCCATTTTGCCAAAAAATGTGACAAGCCAAGAAAGGAATATTCTTCTGGACCAAGAACTCAAGATAGAAACTTCAACAACAACAATAAGAAGAAGAATAACTCTGAGTCCAAGGAGAAACCTAAAAGAGCTGATTCTGCAAAATCAAGAGGGTCACAGGCAATGATAGAACAAGAAGGCATTGATTGGTCTCAAAGGCTACTTGGTAATGTATCTACGGAAGGAAATCAAGCTAACTTGGCTATGATTGATCAAGTTGAAAATATTGAAGATGTAAAGGATGATAAGCTTATGGAGGAGAGTGATGAATCAAAAGTAGAATCGGATGATTCAAGTAATGACCAGCAAGACAACTTTGCTTGCATGGCTAAGATCAAAGAGAGCCGGTTGGGTGGATGAACTCCGGCACGCCCTCTGGGCATACCGGACACTAATGAAAACCAACCATGAAGAGACATTGTTCAGCCTAACTTATGGGACAGAATCTGTAGCATTCGTTAATTTTCAAACCCGAAACCCGACTCATTGTAGTTTTTGATGTGATTAGATACTTTTTAATCACTGAAATGTTGGATGACTATGTTTTAATCATGTTATTGGTCATTGATATTAAAGTTATATCATAGTTACCATGCTAACATATTTGCAAGTTTTGATGAATCGAAAACTGTTACCTCATATCGTTACTTGTACTGTGTTAGTATTTAAAGTGTTCGGAAACTCGTGTAACCTTACTCAATATTTGGAGTCCCTAATAAGTTATATATATTTGTATTTTTCCTATACATAATAAGTTATAACTCATAAGTGTGTTTCCTTCATTTTATAACACGATAAATTGTTACATGGACCTTTAAACATGTAACTAGCCTAAGTACTATATGTAATTAATTATTGTAGCAAATGCTCCTTCCCATATGTTTAAAATACAATATAATCCAACCCAAAACACCCCTAAAACCGTTCACCCCACCCCCTTTCCCCTTCTCCAAGTTTTACAACATTTTACAAAAACAAACTTTCCCAAGTTAGCCCCTCCAAATCTTGTTATATATAGGAGACTATCATCCCCTATATTTCTCTGATACCATTATTATTCTTCTTGAAATTCAAAGAAGAATTTATCTTCTCCCTCCCTCCCTCCCTCCCTCTCTCTCTCTCATCTCCATCTTCTTTATTTTTATTGTTGTTACTATTTTTCAAAAATTAAGGGCTTACACGTTAGGACATTCACACACTTAACCAAGACCTTAATCTTTCAACCCACCAAATTCAGTGTGAGTTTACATACCCCTTTTTCCATTTTTTATATTTGTGGTAGCATGTATACCTTATTCACTTTTCGTATGTTTTTATTACCTCATCTATTCAAAACACAATTAAATATATGTTTATGTGTGTTCATTGCATGCTCTATGATTATGTTTTATGTGCTTAAATGTTTATTTTATGTTTGGTGGTTGGTATCTCATCCTCGTCTATTCTCATCTAGTATGATCATACATTTACCCAAGTACATTGATTTCGTATCAACAGGAACAGGTCCACATCCATTTAGTTGTTTACATTTTCATATGAATTGTAATACTCATCATTGACATATGCATTGTGATTTTATCTATATATATATCTAAACTCAAAATTAGGTATTCTCACCAAGATTTGTGTTGACAAACTCTGTTTTTATACATGCTACAGGTTCAAGTATTTGATATAATGAAGATCGAAGATAGTTAGTTGACCTTAGGATAATTATTTAAAATATGTATATGATTCGACTATTGTAATTGTGTACTTGTTTAATGTTAATGAAATTAAATAATTAATTTTGCTTTAATTAGTGTCTTTTGAGCTACTGTCCAATCAATATGTTACGCGACGACATGTTCCGCCGCCTTTGGTCGGGGTGTGACAGAAGCAATGATACATACGGAGATCGGGTTGCCCTCCGCAAGGGTATTGTTAGTCGAAGAAGATAATGAAGACGAATTACGTCTGAATCTGGACCTACTAGAAGAAAGAAGAGAATTGGCAGCAAAAAAAGAAGAAAAGTACAAACGCCAACTCGAAAAGTATTATAACATCAGAGTTAAAGAATGCACATTCAAAATGGAAGAATATGTGTTCCGCAATAGAGAAACATCCAACGCGGAACCTCTTGTGAAATTAGCACCCGAATGGGAACGACCTTACAAGGTCACCCAAATATTGGGGAAAGGGGCTTACTCCTTTGAGAAACTAAACGCAACTCAAACCTCGTGAGCATGGAACGCACCGTGAGCATGGAACGCAGCACAGCTGCGGAAGTGTATCTTTGAATGCATGTACTAAAAAGGGCCATTTATTCAGAGTTTAATAAAAATTCTTTATCGTTATTCATCTTTTCAAGCGTATTCTACATGATGTTCATAAACAAGCATTTATTAGAAAATCAAATACTGAAAAGACTGCAATAAATAAAACAAAAGAATTCCATTATTAAACATTTTTAAGCGCACAACAATGTCCGCAGCACATAAGGACAAACAAAAAGAGAATCATAAAGCCACCACAGGCATACAACAACGATCCACAACAAACAACATAAAACTAGTCATAATCAACTAGTTCGTTCTCATCATACTCTTCCACCTCATTCTTGCCCTCAGGGTGATCACCACTAGCGGAAGGCTCATATCACGTTCAGAAGTTGACAAAGCTGTGAAAGCAGCCTTTAAGCGGGTGATCCCATCCAGCCTGTCAGTTAACTTGGCAACTGTTCGAACAACGCCAAACGCCAAGTTGTCATACTTCAACTATAGATCCTGGTGAATCTGATTACAATTAATGTCATGCAGCAGAAAGTCAGTGACAGGGCAGTTAGCAGCAGCAAGTTATTGAGCTTCTTCAAACCCATCTTTGTGTCCAGACTCATGCGCGGAAGATAAAAGTTCTGAAACACAATCGGTCAGCTTGGGACCATCCTTGACACACTCAACAACCCAAAAACACACACACACGCACATGCACACACACACACATGAATGAACACTTATATCACATGATAAGGTAAAAGGGAAACGTATACCCCGCGGACAAAATCAGTCATGAACAGACTTGGTCCTCCTAAAGGGCCATGACCGTAAGATCATTCATGTTGAGTTCTTCTGCTTGACCAACAACACGGGCCTGAGGAATAACATTGTCGGCCTTTAATTTCTCCACGTGAGCGTCTTTAGAAGTAGCCTTGGTTATCAAGCCTTCGAGCTCAACCTTCAATCGAGCAGTCTCGTCATCCCTCTGTTGGATAGCCTCATCCCGGGTGGTTAAAGAAGAGGTGAGGCCAGCAATCAAAGAATCCTTCTCAACCAACACTTCATTGTGAGCTACCACTTGCTTTCGGAAAGCAGGAAAAGCAGCATTAGCAGATGCCCAGTTAGCTTCGACCTTTTGCGCTTGCTCGCGGGCACCCCTTAGTTTAACTTTATCATGCTGGTAGGATTCCTCTCAACGATGAGTAGCTTCACTATGCCTCGCAAGAGCAGATTATAGCTCTTGGTGGACAATAGTAAGATTCCACTTACCAGCTTACTTCCTATGCTCCTTAGCCTCCTTCTCCAATCTCTCTCGCTCGGCAGTCGTCACGGACCAGTCTTCTCTCATAGCCCTCCATTCACGGGCTATCTCATAGCTGGTATATAGAGAGCGAGCTATTCCACGAACATAATTGTCATAAAGATTACTATAGGAACGTCCACGCTGGTAATCTAACTCTGCGAGAAGCAAGAAATGACTCATAAAGCCATGGAAAACGCCAATGTCTTGAAATCGGGAATGAGGAGTAAGATTCAAAGGAGGAACAAAAAACTCACTGCCATCATGAGGAAAGGGACCAAAAAACGTACCGGTCCCATCACCACCATCCCCATTAGCACCACCACGGCCAAAACCATCACCACTGGCGCCGTCACCTTCCCCGCCACCTCTTGAAGAGAGATTCTGAGGAAGTGCGGAAGAAGGGTCCCGGAACCCTGAGTGAGGCGGTGTAAGTGGAGGATCTCCAATGACATCAACATCAGCTTCAACATCTTGCGCAGGGGTTTCCCAATCACCTCCCTCAACATCCACATCCTTCATCGGAGAAGGAGACCGATGCAGTAAGTCAATAGATTTACCCTTGTTAAAAGTTGAGGGGGAGGAGGAGAGTGATGAGGAGTGGGAACCTTATCCTTGATAACAGGACCATGGGTAAACCCGCAACTACATTTTTCTTTAACGAATATAGAAAAGATTACTGAAAACCAATAATAAAATAGAGTAAAAGGAAACGCAGAAGGAAAATAGAAGAAATATCTGGAGAAGTCACAGATTTCTCCGCTAACTTATCACTCAGCTTCGCCTTTTTGTGAATAAAAGCAAGAGAATCAAGATTAAGAGAACCTTTAGAGGCAGTAGGCTAAGAAGAAATCTGACAACTTCTTCCCTGGTAAGATCAATTGCCGGAGCCTTCTTACGTTTCTTCTTTCATGACTTAACCTTCTCGCTCGAACGATGAGAAGAAGGATCAACTGCAGCTTCCGCGTCAGGACCTGCCAAACTTAAATCATCAGAACTAGGGGACTTGCGCAATGATTCCTTAGATTCCTCGCTAGTTGAAAGAACCACTTGCACACTGCCCGCAGCAAGAACAGTTAAAAGACGAGGGTTAAGAGTCGGCTCACCCGCCTGCTCAACACCAATTAAAGGGAACACGAAATTCTCGTGAGTCTCTTGAAGAATGGGGAGCTCTCCATCATTTAGATCTTGGCGAGCCATAGTAGCAGGCCCATCTTCAACAAGAGACAAGAGAACACTTCCCATGGCTGAAAGAAAAATACCAAGTTCAAGGAAACAAAAGTATAGTAAAAGTGTAATATGGGGTCTTTTGAGGCCTAAGCCAGATGTGACTCATCCCAACAGCAACTAAAGCAGATTCCTAGATGAAACAAAGAGGTGTCTCCCGAGCAGTCAGAGTTTGATACAAGTACTGACTCTGGTAACCTGTTGGAGGTAAATCGTCAAACTTTTCAATCGGATCATAGTAGTTCATAGGAATAGGGATGGCGTTGGTGTGGAGGTAGAAAAACTTTGGCTTCCATTCATGCAAGCTCTACGAAGCTTCCCCAACGAAGGTCACTTCTTTATCACGTAGGTGAAACCCAAACCAACCACCTTTAGTATAAAAGTTTGAAAAAGACCTTGAATCGTTCAACAGTAGGGCTTATGCGGTGACTCTGTCAGCAAATCTCAAAATGGCACAGGCGCATCATCCCCAGCGAATGACCCTGCGTAATATGCAGATCATTAGACAGCAAAGCTTCGCAGATAAAAGTGGTAATGGGCAGATGAAATTTCCCATTGTCGAAAAATTCGGAATAAAGGGCTAATTTTCCGGCTGGGGCATCTAGGGCAGTACTGCCATCTGTGGGGAATTTTGGCCCCCACTCCGGCGAAACGTGATAAACGGAAACCAGAGTTTCAAAATAAGATCGTCTCCACTTGATGGTGACGTCACAAATCAACGAGCCACCACTCTTCATTCTACCTTTCGTCTTGCTCACCTTCTCTCCGCAGAAGAAGTCACCATATATCGACAACAAATGTCAAAAATTGAAAAAAGTAAACGGAAAATGCTGAAAACAAGATATGAAATCACAAAATGAAGAAAACAAAGGTAGAATAGAAGAAAGAAGGGCACAACCGACCCATTTGTACTAACAGTCGGTGGAAATCAAGGGTATAACTGAAAATTCCGAGAAAACCGGAGGTCCAATAAGAAGACGACATGTCACGTGAGAGTTTTAAAATTTCAAACCAAGTGAGAGCATGCACCACACGCGTCGACAGGTGAAAAGACACTGTTGTACCAGATGTCACACCCCGGTCCAGGGCCTAGAGGTGTGACCAACAGTTGTTACCTGTTTTGTAAATATATCAGAGTAGCGGGTTTATTTTAGCGGAAGTCTTTAAATATTAATTTACAATATCAAAATTACTTGGGAATTAAGCACCGAGTTTCAGTTTTACAAAACAGTGATATTAATAATACAAGGATTTATAATATTCAAAAACGAGCCATCTCGAGCGATCTTCTATGACTCCAATCATTGTATACCATCTATTGTCATCTAATTATCTGGAAGAGCGGGAAAAAACACGTCAGCTATATGCTGGTGAAACGTTGACTCGATAAAACATTTATAACAGTCGTTAAATACATACATAGTTTCCTGTTTCACAAACTCAGTAGGAATGCCTGTCCATTCCCGGGATTTGTACCACTGTCCTACACACACAATTCAAAGGTTCCCCGAGTACATAGCCCCTGTTCGAAGACAACCTTCCCATAGGCTATGTAACCCTTATGGAGAACTGGTTATGACTGACTTGGTTTTGTATGCCAATTATCAGTTATGTTTGGATCCAGACACATGTGTATTTGGTCTAAGTTGCTTTTTATTATCTATTTTATATTATAACGAATTTAGAGATTATATCTCATGCAAACATTTATCAGACTCTTTGTAATAAACAACCAGTCTATTACAAGAGTAAAATCAGTTCAGACAGTAAAAGGTTAACGTGTTTACCTTATATTATCAGTTGGAAATATCAACTTCCTTGGCTTCAGTATGCTATTAACATATATATCATAATAGGTTTGCATAGGTACCTAGTTGGTATTATTCAGCAGATTTTTAAGTCTGTTTCAGTTTCAGCATACTCGAGATCTGATCAGCAGACTTGAAGTCTGATTCAGTTCAGCAGACTCGAGGTCTGATCAGCAGACTCTTAGGTCTGACCTAACCTTAGTATAGTTATAGTTGTTTTATGAAAATACTTTGGATTTACATATGACGTTTGGAATAGCACGCTTTGGGCTAATAAAGGATATCACGTTGGCAAACTTCTCCAGGTAAGCAAACGGGTCCCGCGGTTGATTGGGATGTATACGAATTGCTTTCCTTAGACAAGAAGAGTCTACTAATGATACAGTTACTACGTGCCCGTCAAAATAGTAGTTTTGGTAACATTACTTCACGTGGAAGCAACGTCCTTGCTTTATAAAACATTACTTGGAAAATATTAACAGTTTGACGACTATACTCTTAACTAAGTTATATCTATGTATTTAAAGTAGCTAGTAAAATAACTTAACCTTAATCCTACCTTAATCGGCTCGGCGGAACTTAAGAACTTAAGAAAACAACAGCACTTTGGCTTGTGCTTCGATTACAAGATCAGTAGCTCTTTAAACAGCGTCACGACTCCTCGTTTCTTCACGAAAACAGCCTCAGAACGTCCTTGGCACGATTCCCTAGGTTAAGTGTGTGAAAATGAGTGTGAAAATGGGATGAATGGGATGTGTTCGTGGCTGCCCTATTTATAGGCGTTTTTGTGCATCTTCGCAATACTATGGCGGTTCGCGATACGCGAAGTTGCATGTACGGCGCCGCAAAACTAACCCCGTGCTGACACGTGTCGCCTCGTCACTAGATAACGTTGAATTGTGTTCCAGCAACTTCGCGATACGTGAAAATGTTCTTCTTTGCATTTTCGCGATACGCGAACTTGCAAAAGTTTTAGAAATTCCATTTTCGCTGTAACAGATGGAGGTATGGCATGCATATCTTTAACTTCTAAATTTGACAATTTTGGCCCAAAACTAGATGGGGTATTTTCACGGTGTTACACCAGACGCCATAAAGATCAGACCCACTTGAGGAAGGATCTTATCCATATCAAAAGATCTAGTTATAATTCAGTCATAACCTAGTCACATACAAGACAAGAAATTTTCTCAAGGAACCATTCGCACCGGAGGTGACGCGGAAGAATCCGAAGGAAAATAATACAAAGATATGCATGCCATACCTCCATCTGTTACAGCGGAAAAGTTGGAGGCAAAGGAAGAACATCCTCAAAAATCTATGGCACCTATGATTATAGTGACATAAAAAGCAATGTCGTTTGATGAGAATGAAGCTTGTTCCAAGATCACCGCCATACATGAAGAATACACCTAACAGATAGTGATTTGGTCCAGGCAACCTACCAACCAAACAATACGTTGTAAACATAAGATATGATCAAAAGAGAGACGAAACAAATAAAGAAAGAATGCAAAGAACAATGTAGCTCAGCTTCCATTTATACCCACAGAAAAATGTGGTAGATAACAGCTAGGGGCACCATGAAAAGATCGCCAATAGGAAGATGGCACGCAGCGTGGAAACAGAGAGGTTAAAGCGCCTCCATGTAGCCATTTATAAATGCACTAGAGTTATTGAAATACGACATCATCCGTATGGTGACATAACCACAGATAATGTAAGACAAAAAGTCAGAGGTTACCTTCATAAATGATCGCATCAACAACCGTTATAATCGAATGACAAGAAAAGTACAAAAACCCACAGATAGTTTCCAATATTCAACCAACAGAAAAATGTCGCGGAAGAAACAATGGAATGTGGGGGACTTGTGGAGGCGGGGTACCAAATAACCCGCATGACAACACAATGGAAAGACTAACCCTCCGCAGAGCGGAAGAACATCTGCGGAAGATGTATCAACGGAGGAGATACCTAACACTTAGTGGCTCAAGGAGTCCAACGAAAGGCATATCGTTCCAACAAGGATATAACAGCACGTGGTAAAGGAGGGAGAGACCAATCACAGGTCTTGATCCCAATAATACCCACGACCAGTGGCGCAGGTTAGTTGGGGCCAGGGGGTGCCGCGGCCCCCTCCGTTTTTCCGGTCGGTAGTGTATATTTTTCGATATTCAGCAGAAATTTTTATAGGTATTGAGCCCCCCCCCCTCCCCCGCCCCGGAATGTTTTTATGCGTACTGAGCCCGGCCCTCAAAAATAATTTTTTCATAGAATAATACTTGTTCTCACTGATTTTATTTTATAAAAACCCGACATTTGATTTTATTTTATATAAAGTATGTTTGTTATTATAATTTGTTTTTTTTTTAAATCCCAAACTTTAAGGGCTTATATTGTAGATATGCTAAAATTGTTAAATCAATAAAATATATCAAATAACAAATGACAGTTTGAATTAGGGTTCTGCCTTCGAGCCTATGCACAGGTCTCCAGACTCCAGCGGCATTCCAAACGTCCGTCAAAAGGTGAAACGGCAATACCTGCAGCCTGCAGCGATCGTCCACAGCCACCAGCGCCCAACCCACAGCCGAAGTGCCAACTCTTCTCGCCACCAACGCCGACCGGAATACCAGAGCCCGACCTTCGTAACCGGTAATACTTAATTTGGGTTGAAATTAGAGTTAAATTTTGTGACAATCGTCAATTTCAGGTTAACTCCGTTAACTCAACTCCGTCAATTCAAACTTTAAGATCGTTAAATCTATAACGCACACTTCATTACATTTAAACTAGGGTTTAAATGACGCTTAACACTTACTACATGTGTAGTCTTTCGGGATTTGCACCGAAACGCAAACGAGTTGACGCAAACGATTGATAAATGAACGACAAACGTCAAAACAATAATTATGTGATAATTATGTGTTAGATATATGTGTGTTACTTGATTGTTATGTGGAATGTTAAACAAGAAACAAGAACCAACTAATTAGGCTAGAGATGTAACATTTGGAAGTTTAGGGACTAGAGTGTAACTTGTATATCTATAAATATATCATTATCACAAACCCTAATCTATTTTCTAAACCAAAAAGCTCCGATCGGCCCTCCTTGCTCCCTCACGGCTGCCGTCCACAAACACCCTCACACAACCCTCAAATCAAGTGATTAATCCAAGAACTAGGTGCTAGGAAGGTATAATTGATCATTACCTTCTTGTTGTTTAATTTTGATGTTTAATGGGTTAAGTACAAACCCTAGGCAGCCGATTTTGTTCATGTATATGGTTAATATGATTGTTCTTATTTGGATAATGAATTGATGACTTGATTGATGTTGTTGCATGATTCATTGTTGTCTTTGATTTGAGTTAAAACACAAACCCTAATCTTGTATGTATGGTGTAATTGAGATGCATGGATAGTAGTATTAGTGTCTAGCATGTTATATGATTTATTTGTGATCCATGGCTAGTGAAATTGTTAAGTTTTGATGTGAACAGAATCTGGGCAGAATGTGTATACGATGTTTAAATGACTGTAACGAAGGGTAAACGTAAAAATTGGTTGAGATTGTGGGTACTGCAGTAAACTAGGTTGAGTCTAGTTTCCATGAAGTATAAGTTTGTAATTTTTGGACAAGTAGAAGTGTACTTTTATTATTTTACAAAAACGTGGTGCAAAGCTGAGCTGTTAGACCTGCTGTTAGGTTAAGTTGTAAATGTTATATCTCATGAACCACGAGGCCAATTGGGTTGGTTCCACTTCTGGAAGTTGACTCATTGAGTTAGGAACCAAACCCAAGTGGTCTTGCATTTATTGGATTTTTCGTTTAACGGGAATTGCAAATAACATTCTGTTGCGCATGAATCTGACTGATATGAGTTTACTGTAGTGTTTTGATCATTATGAGAAATCTATATGGAATAAAAATAAGATAAAATATGTTCTGGAAACCTAAGACATGTATGTTTCTGTGGTGATTTTTGGTGAATTAATTGAGACGCTATGATCGGTGAAATAGTACAATCTTTCAAGTAGAAATTCTGTCACAGTGAAACTAGCTGCTGAGTTGTGTATAAATGCATGAAATATGATATTTCTTATATAATTGTTATTTGTTGACCAAAATGCCCTTACGGGGATAATTGCTAGTAAAGTATGTTATTAATACATGACACAAAAGTAATTGTTCACTCACGTATCGTATCACAATTGTACTTGTTTAAGTCACACAAGATTCACAAACGAAACATGAAACATGTTACGTGCATAGGTATTATGTGCCGAGTCTAGAGACTCGTTAAACGTACCGATACTTAGAAAATCTCTTTGTTATTTAGAACGCTAGAGAGTTTCTACGACGCGCATCACTTGGTGATCTATATCGGGATATTCTTCGCAAACAGTGAGTTTCACTTACCCCGCTCTTTGAACTGTTTTCAAACGTTTTTCACTTGGGGGAGATAACATACTCCGATAAACGCATTTTTCTGAGATAAACGCATATTTAAGATTTTGTTATAAATTATATATCACTTGTAAAGGCTAAGCGGCAAACGTAACATTTGAAGTCCCACACATCGAACCGGTTAATATTTGGAATAGCGAGTCACTGTTGAGTAGTACTACTGGGTTTGACAAACCCCACCCGACGCTAAGCTCAACTGGAGGTTGAGTGGGTGTAATTTTGGCTAACACTTACCATGGTCTGGGTTGACCTGGTGACGGGCACTTGATAAACAGTCAGCTTCGGTCTCGAACCACTTAGCGATACTTGTTGTATAGATTAGCTACCTATCGATATATAATTTGACATAACACTATCTGGTAATGCAACACTTAAACGCCGTAACGTGGTTACGCAACACTTAAACGCCGTAACGTGGTTACGCAACACTGAAACGCCGTAACGAGGTTACGCAAAACGCTAAATGATTTATCTTATATAACTTGTGAACTCACCAACCTTGTGTTGACACTTTTAGTATGTTATTCTCAGGTAGCCGAGGCGGGCGCGCGGTTTAGGAGCATGCATTAAATGAAAACACTTTTATTCTGCAAACTTATTTTTAACAGTTATATTTGGTTTTAAGTCGTCCTGCGTGAAGCAGCTTTTGAATTAAGGTTTTTACGCTTCCGCACTTATTTGCATTTAAACGTTTTTATGGTTTGATTATAACTGATGATTCCGATCCTGCCAGTTCACACCCTCTGACGGTAAAACTCCGTTAGTGGATTTTGAGGGTGTGACAGATTGGTATCAGAGCCATTGGTTATAGCGAACTAGAAGCTGCATGCATACTAGACTATAACCGCGACGACCCATTAGTTATAATGATACGCACTGCATAGGTTTGTGTAGTCTTGAAATCTTATTTCTTTACCTCTTTCACTTATACGCGCGCATATACACGGCTTACCTGTAGGAATGTCGACGCCACCCTCATCATCATCCGATTCGATGACGCATGCTCACGGGAAGGAACCGCAGTTACCTACCGCCTCGCCACCCCGTGTAGTCCCGGAACTCGAAGCTCCTGCACCAAAGAGGTACCGCCTATCCGGAGGCCTGTACGAAAACGACGTTAGCTGGGATTGGTACCCTAACATGATCAGACGTATGGTCTATCGCGAACAAGTTCCCCCGTTGCCTCACCCGAACCATCCTGCTTATCCCAACACCCTACCACCCATAACCGAACCTGTAGAGCGAGTTCTCGCAGCTATCGTTTCTTGTTTGGAGCGTGATGTGGGTTACATGCGCTACACGAGAGAGAACGTTTCCAGATTGTTAAAAGACGAAACCGAGAATAATGAGGAGATTGCCCGCATGGCAGCGGCAATGAAAGATATGCAAGAGGCTAGTAATCAACAGATGAAGGTTATGATGAAGATGCAAGCCGAGATGATAGACTTGAAAGAGCAACTCCAAGAAGCAAGGACCCGAACCGAAATAGCGTTAGAGCATTGCGATGTCCTACAAATGCAACTTGCTCAGAACGCAGCAGAACCCTAGGCAGAGCCTGAAGTAGAACCTGAAGAAGATCCCAAAGAGGAGCCTGAGGAGGATCCCGAGGAAGATCCCGAGGAGGAACCCGAAGATGAACCGGAGGAAGAACCGGCTGAGGAGGAGGCACACTCGGAGGTGTCCTCAGATGACGACATCTAGTGATGATGACACTTAGATGGAGGGGTTGTCTCCATCCGAACTATTATTTTCTATGATTTTAAGGATTGATTGGAAATACTTTGTAGCGAATACAATGGTTTTAATCATGAATTTTTATTTAGACTAATATGTGGTTGTGATGTGATGTTGTTTCTTATTTTCTTTCTTACCTATCTTTTTATTACATGTATGGTGTGTTGTATATGAAAGAAAAATTCATGTTTAACACTTTATACTGTGATTCTAGGAAATGGCCGGAAGAAACGCTGGACGAGGACGTGGTAACATCAGCATGACTGCAGCTGAACTCCAAACTTTGCTGAATGACCATGTGGCGGCCGCTTTAGCCGCACACGTTCAGAATCAAACTGGAGGTCCGAGTGGAACGTGTACCTTCAAGAACTACCTAGACTGCAAGCCCAGTACGTTTAAGGGCACTGAGGGAGCTATAGGCTTCCTGCGTTGGGCTGAGAAGGCCGAGTCGGCTTTTGAGATGTGTAATTGTCCCCCTGCCAGTAGGGTCAAATTCGCTGCTGGGACACTTGAGGATTCCGCCCTCACTTGGTGGAATTCAAACGTCCAGATCCTTGGGTTGGAACTGGCTAACGCGATGAACTGGGAGGAGTTCAAGAGCATGATGCGAGAGGAGTACTGTCCGAGGGAAGAAATTTCGAAGTTAGAGTCGGAGTTTTGGTCGTTGAAGATGGTGGGTTCGGAAATCGAAGCCTACACCACTCGTTCGCACGAGTTGGCTGTGATGTGTCCGCGGATGGTGGATCCGCCGAGCAAGAGAATAGAAATGTACATTGATGGTTTAGCACCGCAAATTCAGGGCATGGTGACGTCTTCCCGACCAGCCACGATCCAACAAGCGATCCGTTTAGCTCACAAACTGACGGATCAGGCTGTGACCCAAGGTGCGTTGCCACCTAGGGGTTCGACCACTAAAGCCCGTGACAACCCGAGTAATGACCACGTCAGCAACAGTAACAGCAACAGCAACCCGAACAGCGGGAAGAGAAAGTTTGACAACACCAGATCTTCATCCTCGAACCTCCCACCGCAACACCACTACCGTAAGCCCGAATTTACTCGGAGCTTTAACACTCAGAATCACAACAACAACAACACCAACCACAACGGTAGCGGGCAGGTTTCGAGCGGATATGCTGGGAAATATCCAAAGTGCAACAGGTGCAACTTTCATCATGTTGGCCAGTGTGACCGTGTCAAGTGTCAAAGATGCGGAAAGATAGGTCACCCAGCGAAAGAATGTAGAGGAGACCTTGCGGCAAAGGGTGCTCCTAAGCCACCGATGACAACTAAGGGATGCTTTGAATGTGGGCAGGAAGGTCATTTCCGGAAGGATTGCCCCAAGCTGAAACAGAATGACAATAACGGGGGTAATGGAAGTGGCAGTAATGGTGGAGGCAACGGCAAAGGAAGAGCGTTTGTGATTGGATCGGGTCAAGCCCGCAATGATCCGCATGTGGTGTCTGGTAAGTTCCCTGTAAACAATTGTTTTGCTTCTGTTTTATTTGACACTGGAGCTGATAGGAGTTTTGTGTCGAAAGCCTTTAGCCAACTTTTAGACCTTACTCCAACCCCGTTAGACGCTAAGTTTCCTGTCGAATTAGCTAACGGTAAAACTGTAGTAACAACTCATATACTTGCGGGATGTAAGTTGAAACTGTCAGGTCATGTCTTTGACATCGACCTTATTCCTTTTACGCTTAGTAGTTTCGATGTCGTTGTCGGCATGGACTGGTTATCCGAGAACCGAGCGGAGATTATATGCCATGATAAGATAGTCCATATTACCACCCCTTCCGGCGAGATCATTTCGGTCCGAGGCGAGAGAAGCGGCATGACCACCAGCGTCATTACCCTTTTGAAGGCACAGAAGTATCTACGAAAGGGTCATCCGGCAATTTTGGCGCAGATTGTTGAGAAACCCGCGGAGGAGAAACGAATTGAAAACATACCGGTTGTGCGAGACTTTCCGGAAGTTTTCCCAGAGGATTTGCCCGGACTCCCTCCTATTCGTCAAGTCGAATTCCAAATCGAGTTGACACCCGGTGCAGCACCCATAGCACGAGCCTCGTATCGGCTCGCACCGGCGGAACTTCAGGAGTTGTCCACTCAGTTGCAAGATTTGTTGGATAAGGGTTTTATCCGACCTAGCTCATCGCCATGGGGAGCCCCTGTCTTGTTTGTCCGAAAGAAAGACGGGACTTTCCGAATGTGCATCGACTACCGGGAGTTGAACAAGGTGACGGTCAAAAACCGTTACCCTTTACCCCGAATTGATGATTTATTTGACCAGCTTCAGGGATCGAGTTACTACTCGAAGATCGATCTACTATCCGGTTACCACCAGCTGAGAGTGCGCGAGGAAGATATTTCAAAGACGGCTTTCAGAACACGGTATGGTCACTACGAGTTTTCGGTTATGCCTTTTGGCCTAACCAACGCGCCAGCCGTATTTATGGATCTCATGAATCGAGTATGCAAGGCGTACCTCGACAAGTTCGTGATTGTTTTCATCGATGATATTCTCGTCTACTCCAAGAACGAGACTGACCACGAAGAGCACCTAAGGGTAATTCTGGAACTATTGAAGAATGAACAATTGTATGCTAAACTCTCGAAATGTGAATTTTGGCTTCGCGAGGTTCACTTTTTAGGACATGTGATCAACGAGAATGGTATCCATGTCGATCCCGGTAAGGTAGAGGCCATCAAAAACTGGGAAGCACCTAAGACTCCGACTGAGGTGCGACAATTCCTAGGACTGGCCGGCTACTACCGGCGTTTCATCGAGGGATTTTCAAAAATTGCTCAACCCCTCACCGCTTTGACCCACAAGGGCACTAAGTACAACTGGGGTGACGCGCAAGAATCCGCTTTTCAACTGTTGAAAACCAAGCTTTGTAGCGCCCCTATTTTAGCCCTCCCCGAGGGAACAGAAAATTTTGAGGTACACTGTGACGCATCTATACAAGGTCTCGGTTGTGTGCTGATGCAACTCGAGAAGGTTATAGCCTACGCCTCTAGACAACTACGGGTTCACGAGAAGAACTACACGACCCATGATTTGGAACTCGGAGCTGTGGTGTTTGCTCTTAAGATATGGAGGCATTACTTGTACGGTACCAAGTTTACCATTTACACCGACCATAAGAGTCTCCAACATATCTACGATCAGAAGGAGCTGAACATGCGACAGCGTCGTTGGGTCGAGCTGCTTAAAGATTACGATTGTGCCATCAAGTACCACCCTGGCAAGGCCAATGTGGTGGCCGACGCCCTCAGCAGAAAGGAAACAGATAAACCCAGACGGGTGAGAGCATTGCAACTCACGATTCATGCCAGCTTACCCGATCAGATTCGCGATGCGCAACTGGAAGCTTTGAAAGATGATAATCTTCCGTCGGAACTCATGCGGGGCATGAACAAGCAACTTGAAACCAGATCAGACGGGGCCCGATATTTTGAGAACCGGATTTGGGTTCCACGATACGGAGAGTTGAGAACTCTAGTGATGGACGAAGCTCATAAGTCCCGATATTCTATCCACCCTGGCTCAGATAAAATGTATCATGATTTAAAGGCACTTTACTGGTGGCCGAACATGAAAGCCGACATTGCCACCTACGTGAGCAAATGCTTGACTTGTGCCAGAGTCAAGATAGAATACCAGAAATCATCTGGTCTACTGCAACAACCGGAACTCCCAATGTGGAAATGGGAGCACATCTCAATGGACTTTATTACGGGTTTGCCTATGACACCGACGGGATGCGATACCATCTGGGTGATCGTTGACCGGTTGACTAAATCGGCACACTTCCTAGCAATTAAGGAAACGGACAAAATGGAAAGACTGACTCGCGTATACATGAAAGAAGTGGTGTCTAGACACGGAGTGCCTGTCTCGATCATTTCCGACCGAGATTCTCGTTTCACCTCGCACTTTTGGAAGTCGCTGCAAAGCGCACTGGGCACCCGTCTCGATATGAGTACAGCATACCATCCTCAGACGGATGGGCAAAGTGAACGGACTATTCAGACCCTGGAGGATATGTTGCGTGCATGCGTTTTAGATTTCGGAAAAAGTTGGGAACCCCACTTACCCATGGTAGAGTTTTCGTATAATAACAGCTACCACGCAAGTATTAAGGCAGCGCCGTTTGAAGCGCTGTACGGACGGAAGTGTCGATCACCACTCTGCTGGGCAGAGGTGGGTGATAGCCAAATCACTGGTCCGGAACTGGTACTCGAAACCTTGGAAAAGATTGTTCAAATCCGAAATCGCATGGCAGCAGCACGAGATCGCCAAAAGAGTTACGCCGACAAGCGCCGAAAACCTCTCGAATTTCAAGTGAACGATCGGGTGTTACTCAAAGTCTCACCTTGGAAAGGTGTGGTTCGCTTTGGGAAGCGAAACAAACTCAACCCACGATATGTTGGTCCGTACCGGATAACTGAGCGCATTGGTCCGGTGGCGTACCGACTGGACCTACCAACAGAACTCAGTGGCGTACACGATGTATTCCACGTATCAAATTTGAAGAAATGCCTATCTGATGAATCCCAAGTAGTCCCTTTGGAGGAACTACAAATTGATGAACAGTTACGTTTCATTGAAGAACCAGTCGAGGTTTTGGATTGGGAAACCAAAACGCTCAAACACAGCAAAATTCCAATCGTTAAGGTTCGTTGGAACTCGAGACGTGGACCGGAGTTCACGTGGGAACGCGAGGATCAAATGATGAAAAAGTATCCTCACCTTTTTGAAGGGCTAACCAAACACAGAAAACCGCGGAACTCGGCAAACCGTCAAACATCACCGGAGGTATGAATTAAATTTCGGGACGAAATTTCTTTCTACTAGAGGATGATATGACAAACTGAAAATTTTTTTTTTACTCTTTCAGACTCTCATCACGACTTGACTCAAATTTTCGGGACGAAAATTCTTTAACATGGGAATGATGTGACAATCGTCAATTTCAGGTTAACTCCGTTAACTCAACTCCGTCAATTCAAACTTTAAGATCGTTAAATCTATAACGCACACTTCATTACATTTAAACTAGGGTTTAAATGACGCTTAACACTTACTACATGTGTAGTCTTTCGGGATTTGCACCGAAACGCAAACGAGTTGACGCAAACGATTGATAAATGAACGACAAACGTCAAAACAATAATTATGTGATAATTATGTGTTAGATATATGTGTGTTACTTGATTGTTATGTGGAATGTTAAACAAGAAACAAGAACCAACTAATTAGGCTAGAGATGTAACATTTGGAAGTTTTGGGACTAGAGTGTAACTTGTATATCTATAAATATATCATTATCACAAACCCTAATCTATTTTCTAAACCAAAAAGCTCCGATCGGCCCTCCTTGCTCCCTCACGGCTGCCGTCCACAAACACCCTCACACAACCCTCAAATCAAGTGATTAATCCAAGAACTAGGTGCTAGGAAGATATAATTGATCATCCTTTACCTTCTTGTTGTTTAATTTTGATGTTTAATAGGTTAAGTACAAACCCTAGGCAGCCGATTTTGTTCATGTATATGGTTAATATGATTGTTGTTATTTGGATAATGAATTGATGACTAGATTGATGTTGTTGCATGATTCATTGTTGTCTTTGATTTGAGTTAAAACACAAACCCTAATCTTGTATGTATGGTGTAATTGAGATGCATGGATAGTAGTATTAGTGTCTAGCATGTTATATGATTTATTTGTGATCCATGGCTAGTGAAATTGTTAAGTTTTGATGTGAACAGAATCTGGGCAGAATGTGTATACGATGTTTAAATGACTGTAACGAAGGGTAAACGTGAAAATTGGTTGAGATTGTGGGTACTGCAGTAAACTAGGTTGAGTCTAGTTTCCATGAAGTATAAGTTTGTAATTTTTGGACAAGTAGAAGTGTACTTTTATTATTTTACAAAAACGTGGTGCAAAGCTGAGCTGTTAGACCTGCTGTTAGGTTAAGTTGTAAATGTTATATCTCATGAACCACGAGGCCAATTGGGTTGGTTCCACTTCTGGAAGTTGACTCATTGAGTTAGGAACCAAACCCAAGTGGTCTTGCATTTATTGGATTTTTCGTTTAACGGGAATTGCAAATAACATTCTGTTGCGCATGAATCTGACTGATATGAGTTTACTGTAGTGTTTTGATCATTATGAGAAATCTATATGGAATAAAAATAAGATAAAATATGTTCTGGAAACCTAAGACATGTATGTTTCTGTGGTGATTTTTGGTGAATTAATTGAGACGCTATGATCGGTGAAATAGTACAATCTTTCAAGTAGAAATTCTGTCACAGTGAAACTAGCTGCTGAGTTGTGTATAAATGCATGAAATATGATATTTCTTATATAATTGTTATTTGTTGACCAAAATGCCCTTACGGGGATAATTGCTAGTAAAGTATGTTATTAATACATGACACAAAAGTAATTGTTCACTCACGTATCGTATCACAATTGTACTTGTTTAAGTCACACAAGATTCACAAACGAAACATGAAACATGTTACGTGCATAGGTATTATGTGCCGAGTCTAGAGACTCGTTAAACGTACCGATACTTAGAAAATCTCTTTGTTATTTAGAACGCTAGAGAGTTTCTACGACGCGCATCACTTGGTGATCTATATCGGGATATTCTTCGCAAACAGTGAGTTTCACTTACCCCGCTCTTTGAACTGTTTTCAAACGTTTTTCACTTGGGGGAGATAACATACTCCGATAAACGCATTTTTCTGAGATAAACGCATATTTAAGATTTTGTTATAAATTATATATCACTTGTAAAGGCTAAGCGGCAAACGTAACATTTGAAGTCCCACACATCGAACCGGTTAATATTTGGAATAGCGAGTCACTGTTGAGTAGTACTACTGGGTTTGACAAACCCCACCCGACGCTAAGCTCAACTGGAGGTTGAGTGGGTGTAATTTTGGCTAACACTTACCATGGTCTGGGTTGACCTGGTGACGGGCACTTGATAAACAGTCAGCTTCGGTCTCGAACCACTTAGCGATACTTGTTGTATAGATTAGCTACCTATCGATATATAATTTGACATAACACTATCTGGTAATGCAACACTTAAACGCCGTAACGTGGTTACGCAACACTTAAACGCCGTAACGTGGTTACGCAACACTGAAACGCCGTAACGAGGTTACGCAAAACGCTAAACGATTTATCTTATATAACTTGTGAACTCACCAACCTTGTGTTGACACTTTTAGTATGTTATTCTCAGGTAGCCGAGGCGGGCGCGCGGTTTAGGAGCATGCATTAAATGAAAACACTTTTATTCTGCAAACTTATTTTTAACAGTTATATTTGGTTTTAAGTCGTCCTGCGTGAAGCAGCTTTTGAATTAAGGTTTTTACGCTTCCGCACTTATTTGCATTTAAACGTTTTTATGGTTTGATTATAACTGATGATTCCGATCCTGCCAGTTCACACCCTCTGACGGTAAAACTCCGTTAGTGGATTTTGAGGGTGTGACAAATTTGGTTAAAATATAGTCGATTTTGTATGAACTCAGAGTCGAATTGGGTTAAAATTACTAAATAAGGTTCGAATCAACTAGCATGTGCCACTGATCGTACTGTTGCTTTTTTTTTTTTAACTCGGAACTCGATTTGGATGAACTCAGAGCCTGCTTGTATGAACTTAGAATTACTTAATTAGTATTGTAATTTAACCGAATGGTGCTGTTACTTTTTTATTAGGTAATAGGTATATTATGACCCGACCCGAACCGAACCGCTGATTCGAAAATTTTTATATTGTTTGACTTTGACCCGACTCAAACGAACCGCTGACCCAAAAAATTTTGGATCCATAACTTCGCCCCCCCCCCCCCCTCGATAATTTTTCTCAAGCTTCGCCACTGCCCACGACTACATGATGGGCCAATCATAGAAGGCCAGCGCTGTACCTACCTACTACAAATACCCTCACGCGCCAGTTGTGTGACATTTGTCAATTTCGGGTTATTTTATACTTGTATTCTTAATGTAAACCCGACCCGTTTTGTATCCCGAACCTTTCGATATTATCAAAATGATGAATTTTATGTTACATATTTGTTTTATAGTTGTCAGATCTAAAAAAAACACCCTTTTCGGTTCTTAAAATGCCCCGAAAACACTCAAAACGAACTCCAGGGACTAAAACTACCAAAATGGAGACTTGAAAGACCCATTTGTAGTTTGTGCTTTCTTGGGTCTATAACCAACCCATTTTCATACAACACCCTTTATGAAAGACCCATTCAACTTACCCTATATATACACACCCATCTTCTTCATTTGTGCTTGCTCATTTCCTCATTTCCCTCTCAAATTCTTGAATTCTAAGGTTGTTTTTAATAGTTTGACTCTCAAGGTCAAACTAAGCTAATATTTCATTTAAACTAACTTCTCGATACTTAAAGCTTGATGTTACAACATATACAACATATATATAATATACACTCCTTGTTTACCTTTGGTTTTTTGTTTCTCCGGTCTCGGCCGGTTGAAATGTCGGGCTAGTAAGGCAAGGTTACATGGAGGACTTTGTAGTCCTTGTTTATATATTTAACAAATCTAACCATATAACTTGTTATACTTGCTTAACTTCTGCATATTTTAGTTTATTGTTCATATTTATCAAGTTCCATGGTATTGGGTATGTGGTGACTAGCCTCGGTTTCATCCCGAGTTGAGAACCGAACCAAAAACCGAACTTTCGTTTAAAAGCTTTATTGTTAACTTTTTGAATGTAAAACTTGAGTATTACTATTTATAAGTTATTTTACAAGTTCCATGGTAATTGGGTATGTGGTAACCATCCTTGGCCTTATTCCGAGTCAAGGACCGAACCAAAAATCGAACTAAACCGAGTTCACTCGCTTAAGACACACAAATGTGTTTTTAGCCACCAAAACTCATATTTTTCTTCAAGATTATATTTTAAAACAATTTTAGTTAATTTCTAAACATACTTGGCATGTCGGTAACCAACTTGACCTTATAACAAGTTCGGACCGATAAAGTCGTATACTCGCTTAACGAACGTTAAGGTTCTTCACAATAGAACTACATACTTGGTTAAGTCTATTTTGATTTTATTGAGTTATATCATAACATTTATTATTTTGGGGAGTTAACTTTGAGCTTGGTCAATTATCAAGTCTCGAACCGACAAACCCGAACACTCGTTTAAACCTTGTTTTGTATTCTTATAACCAAGGGTTTTGCAATATTTCATTTTAACCCACATTATTATTTAACATAGGTTGAGTAAAAAAAACTATTGAATAGAATACCGAGACCCGGTTTTGAGTAAACTTAGTTTACAAAACTCGTTTCTTTAATTTCTCAAATATTTACATTTTAAACCCTAAACTTTATTTATTTACTTTATTTGTCATTTATTTTATTTTAAACCCTTCCAAGACTACCTACTAACACAAGACCCGTTTAATATAGGTCTTGCTCGTTAAACCGATCTCTCCGATTATTCACGACACTATCTTTCAAGTTACTTGTTAATGTGAGTACTTTTTCATCCCCCGCTTTCCATCTTTCATTTTGGGGGTGGCATTGCATACTTATTCAAATTCAAATGATTTATACTTGAGTCTTAAACCACAACACTTATTGTATATGTTTACTTAAATAAATGCTCGATTTGGTGTTATATGCTTTACATGATTATGTGCAAATTCTTGAATGTTAAGGCGGGTAGCCTCTTGAATGCTAAGGCGGGTAGCCTCATCAAAGTATGATCATACGTTAATCCGAGTATATATGGTATCCCCGTATAGAAAGGTGTCGTCAATGTATTCTTATTGACGATTTCATTATTGTCGTCAATGTATTCTTATTGACGGTTTTATTATCTAAATTGTTGATATTATTTATTGTTTTCATATACTAGTTGTGGATTTCATACTATATACTTATTGTTCAAAACTATGAAAATTGCTCACCAACCTTTGTGTTGACAAACTCTATTTTATGCAATGTTATAGGTTTGATGTTAGCTTGATTGGATTACTTGAAGAAACTTATCATCTTGGCTTTAGGATATTAGAAAATGAAAGAACAAGTTATTTGTTTATCTATCTATTTGACATTTTGTATGAATAATTGTTGTGTTATTTATGATGATATGGTTTTAAATGAGTTGTTTAAATATTGTCACTTTATAGTGTCGTTGTGCAATGAACAATCATGTCGCGCCTTGACGTTTCCGCCTTCATTGGTCGGGGTGTGACAAGTTGTCCAACCAATCAGAAGCCATTACCGTGCTCAGTCATAGGAATAGAAGGTACCATTGAGTGGGACAGCTGGCCTAATCCTTCTCCTTCCTTTTGGCTATAAATACTAGAAGAGAAACAACGGTAAGGGACTCTCATTCTTCCTACGAACTTACTCAACACTTACCATACTAATTCTCACGCTGGAGGGTGGTTACGAGAAAACCCCTCTATTCCCCTTCTCGTAACGAACTAACGTTGTTCGGTTTTGGAGGTTAGGACTGCCATAATTCATAACAGTTGGTCAATAATCACCCATTGGAAAATATTAAACCAAACCCACCCGGAGTTAGAGTGGTATTATTCCAACATATTGGTTGAGATATTACGTTAAGCCTACCACGGGTTAACATAATTTTTCTTCAGAATCGTATTGTGCAATTTACCACAAATTGCATCGTAAACTACCAATTCGTTTGTCATTGTGAAAAATATTAATCTAAAACCAAGTTGTTTCTATTCATTAGACATGAACCAAATTAGTTTTTTACAAAACCGCCCTTATAGCATATAGTATAAAACATTTTCAAAAATATTTTTTAACTTAAATATTATATAACTAGAAATATTTTTAGTAAAATGAAATTATTGAAATTTGAAAGTAAAGACGAAAGAAAGCAAATGAGAAAAGTTAGTTGTGAAATACATGAAAGAAACACTTTTTCTTAACGGGTAACTTACATACCAACAAATAGTGACGGAGTCAGGAATATCTTTTTATAGGTTCGGAAATTTCTGTACCTGAATTTTTTTCAGTGTCAAAGTTTTTATGCCAAAATGAGTCGGGATGGGGGGGGGAATAAGTAAAATGCAATTTTACTATCAGAAAAAAAAAGTACATTATCAGCACTCATTGGGTGATGTGTATATGTGTGTTGATTGGGTTAAGCTTATTGCGCTTTAATTTTATATAATCTATATATGGGTTATTATTTTATTGGCCATTTATAATGTTTTGTTTAGTAATTTTTATAGTTTTTTTTAAAGCTTCTTATATTTTATTAAAAAATAATAATTACTTAAAAAATATTAACTAATTTTTTCATAACCAGTGGTTCTAATATTTTTGACTGGGTTCGCTCGTCGAAAAATAATGGGCTCGCTTGTTAATTCGATACTATAGGCTATATATAAAACCGAAAACGGACCGGGTTCGGCCGAACCCAGTAGTTATAGTGTGGCTCCGCCACTGCCAACAAAATGATACTATTTTACCTTTTTACATATATTAGTAGTGTATAACTAAACACATATATAAGAGCATTCCTAGCCCATTCTCTAATGTTATCGATCAAACTCATATCATTTAGGGTAAATTTTAAGAAAACCATCAAAATCACCTCTCTAAGAGCATTCGCAGCCCATTCCCTACCCTATATCCATATATATCATATAATTACACTAAAATTCACTGTTTTTTCTATCTCATGTTTAATTAAATAATACTTTTTATACGTTTATCATTATCTTTTCTCTTTCTTTCACTCACAACTACTTTTAGAAAATATTAAAAAATTATACGGTATGAACAGTGAAACCCTAAATTTAACTTTCCTCTATAACATTTTCTCTCTCCTCTACTCACAACTACCTTTAGAAAATATTAAAAAATTATACGGTATGAACAGTGAAACCCTAAATTTAACTTTCCCCTATAACATTTTCTCTCTCCTCTACTCATAACCACTCATAACCATACAATATAATTTACAAATTTCCTCACATATTTTTAGGGAACGGGCTAAGAATGCTCTAATATATTCCTTGTTATATGACAACTTAAGTAAAAACCTAAATATAGGGTCTTACTTTTGATCCATACCATATAATATATCAACTATCACCCAATCATCATATACTATATAGCAAGACAAAAGAGAAAAAAATAATAAAAAAAGAATTTATGGATATGAATAAGGAATAGAATGTGAAAGAATTTTAAAAAATAATAGATAAATTTATGAAATAATGGTTTTTAGCTAAATTAATAGAGAAAAATATATAGAATGGGCTGTGAATACTCTAAATTTTTTAAAAAGTTTAACAAATTAAAGTTACCTATATATTAAAGAAAACGTTATTATAAGAAACAATTCAAAAGACATGAAGCTAGAAAAAGTTTGTTGTACCACAATTCCAAATTATATGGAAACCATATTTTCTTCTCAAAATGGAAATCATAATTCTATACCAAATCACCTTTGAAGTTTCCACCCCACGTGCCCCCCTGCATGCCAAATGCTAATTGGCTTAAAGTGTAACATAAGTAACTCCACATACAATTCCCACCTAACTACGCCCTCTCCAACCTCGATATGTAATTAAGTAATTAACATTAATTGCTTGATAAAAAACTAGCAAAAAAATTACCTTTGACCCTATCATCTGTATTCCTCGAATATGAAACTGTGGGGTGTTTGTATGGCACGCTTTTGAAAAGAAGCTTGTACATTAGTATGTCTTATTAGTTCTTACTCGGAGACCACTCTTAAAATGAAATGACATGTGTGTAAAAACCTCCTGACTCAAATTGAAACACCCTTTTTTGTATTTTTATTTATTTTTTTGTCACATGTGGTACTTCAACTCAAGATCTCCTCTTTCTTTAATAAAATATTTGGGTGTCTAAACTCAACTACTTTGACGGTATTATTGGTAGCCAGGTTCCTAGCTAGCTCGTTAACAAAATTTACCTCAAGATAATAGTAATTTAAGATTAGTGTCAACTTGTTAATTTAATATTTGTTTAAAAATCATACAAAATCATCTAATTCAAGATAAACAAGAAAACCAACCCGTTAAAAGAAAATAAAAAAACACAATCCATCAGTAAACTCGGAGTCGAATAAAGCCCAGCTTTCAGTTTATATTGAAGATTACAAGCAAGATTAGCTTTTATTATTGTGAGCTTCCAACTAATCTTGGCTAGATTAGTTACTTATTAACTTATTATTATTATTAGATTTTATCAACTGACTTTTGACATAGTGTAATCAAGCCATATCAAGGTGTGTAGGACGACGTGTTTGGATAAGAAATATTTAAAAAGTAGTGATTAGATTCTATATTTATTGTTCTATAGCTCATGTTAATATATGTAATTAAATAAGAATATAATATAGTCAACTTACACTACTAATTAAAATTCTATTTATGGACATCCACATGCAAATCACGTGCTAATCGTCACCCCTTGGAATTCTTCTGGAGAAGAGTGGTTGGCCATTTGACTCGAAGCCGACGTTCATTTCCCAGATCCAAAAACACCTTCTCCACGCCACCGTCCACTTACTCATGCCCAACGTACAACCCCACAAAGCATCACACTCCACACAGTATCACTCTGTCAAAAACTAACTTCAAAACTGAGCCACTTTTTCTTTCGCTTCATTCTCTAGGGTTTGTTTCCAAAACCCAAACCCTAACTCTTGATCATAATAATTATCCAACGATGCAATTGATGTAATGACACATCATATTCAACGATTCAGCAATGGCGAGCTGTTCGTGTTTGATGATAATAATCGTACGATTTGCGTTCGTATTCTTCACTGTTTCCTTCAGCCGTGGATTAGGTTTAGATGATTTGTTTTACCATGATTACTCGCCGCCGTCTCCGCCGCCGCCGCCGCCGCACCCGCCGTCGACGACTTGTGAGGATGGACTCGGCGGCGTCGGGACGCTGGATACCACGTGTGAGGTAGTTGGTAGTTTGAATTTGACTGATAATATGTATATAGCAGGCAAGGGGAATTTTTATATCCTTCCTAATGTGACCCTCTCTTGTTCGGTTATTTCGGGGTGCGAGATTGGGGTGAATGTGACAGGGGACTTTAGTTTAGGTGAGAACGCACGGATTGTGGTCGGTTCGTTTTACCTCGAGGCTGCAAACGTGAGTTTTGGGGAGGGGTCTCTTGTGAACACTACTGGTTTAGGCGGTGATCCACCGGAGCAGACTAGTGGCACCCCCCACGGGCTTGATGGAGCGGGTGGTGGGTATGGCGGGAGAGGAGCTGCGTGCTTGTTGAGTAATAAGAAGCTTCCGGAGGATGTGTGGGGCGGTGATGCGTACTCGTGGTCCACTTTGCAGAAGCCGTGGAGCTATGGGAGTAAAGGCGGGACTACTAGTAAGGAGGTGGATTATGGCGGTGGTGGTGGTGGGAGGATAAAGGTTTTGGTTACGAGTCATATTGAGATGAATGGTACTCTGTTGGCAGAAGGTGGTGATGGTGGGACGCAGGGTGGTGGTGGTTCTGGTGGCAGCATCTATCTCAAGGGTTATAAGATGTAATTTCTTATACCTAATTTGTAGTTACATAATGTGATTCTTGTTATTTATTTTCCAAGCGTTATAGAGTGCCAAGTTTGCTTGTAGAAACAAATCTTTGGGACTTTGCTTAGAGTTCTATAATCTACATTTATTAAGCTTTTAGTAAAACTATTGACTGGAATTAATTTGTGCATCTAAAACAATCAATTTGGTAATATTGTCATTGGGATGCTATATATTTTGAATGGATGTTTCTAGATTTTGAAGCTCAGTTTCAGTTAAATTTGTCCTTATTTAGTTACCTAAATAGTGATGCATATATGCAACTATTTTTAACTAAATACCTAATAGTCTTGATAACATTAACTCATTGTGATGTTATATTATTTGAACGGATGCTATGTTCTAGTTTTTAAGATAAGTTCCAGACTTCCAGTAATGGTGATATTCAAATCTAGAAAATAGCATCCATCAAAGAATATAGCATCACAATGATGGTTACCAATTGATTGTTTTAGATGCACCAAATAAATTTCAATCAATAGTATGCCAACAAGATATTTAGCTATTTAATTAAAAGTACTTGCATATATATATATATATATACATCACTATTTAGGTAACTAAATAATGACAAATTTAATTGGAACTGATGTTCAAAATCTAGAACATAACTTCCGTTTAAAGAATATAGCATCACAATGACAAGGTTACCAAATTGATTGTTTTAGATGCACCCAATTAATTTTAGTCAATAGTTTATTAACAGCTTAACAAATGTAGATAAATAGAACTCTACAAGCAAAGTTCTAAAATCTGTTGCAGGTAAATAAATTTCAGTCATATGTAAGCGTTTTTAACTAAATACCTAAAAATCTTGATGGCATACTATTTATTGACGTTTATATGGTGCATGCAAGACAATCAATTTGGTAACATGGTAATGTTATATTCTTTGAATGGATGCTATGTTCCAGATTTTGAATATCAGTTCTAGTTATTTTTGTACACTTTAATTAATTATCTAAATAGTGACGTATATATGCAAGTATTTTTAACTAAATGTCTAAAAGTCTTGATGACATAGTTGCGTATGTAATTTATTATATCACATCACAATATCAATAAGGGAAGTTGCCTAGTTAGTTTCCACTTCATTTTGTTGATGGACATTAAACCTTGTAATAAAGTTGAATGACCAAAATTGATATTATTCATAAGTGCAGGACTGGAAATGGAATTATAAGTGCTTGTGGAGGTGATGGTTTTGGTGGTGGTGGTGGAGGAAGAGTTGCCACGGACATATATAGCAGGCATGAAGAACCAAGAATCTTTGTGCATGGTAAAATTGTTACATTCTTTTTGCAAATATGCATATATTTTTAAGCATTTAAGGAATAAAGTTATGCAGTTTACATTTGTATTTTACAGGTGGTAATAGTGTTGGATGTCCATCAAACGCGGGTGCTGCAGGAACATTTTATGATGCTGTAACCAGGAGTCTTACAGTTGACAATTTCAACATGTCAACTGACACAGACACGGTTCTTATGGAGATCTCGTATCAGCCACTTATGACGAATATTTTTATTCAAAATTTCGCCCATGTTTCTGTTCCTTTGCTTTGGAGTCGTGTCCAGGTCAGCTAAAATTTGATTTTTGGTTTTCCTTTTTTGTATAAGATTGCGTTTAGTTATTTATTATGATGCTTTATTTAGGTTCAAGGGCAAATTAGTGTTCTTGGTGGAGGAGTCTTGAGCTTTGGATTATCACATTATGCTTTGTCAGAATTTGAGCTATTGGCAGAAGAACTGCTGATGAGTGATTCTGTGATCAAGGCAAGCATTTATTCAATAGTACTGTAGTACAATGTTGTTAGTTGGACAATGTATAACTCTGGAAAAACATAAAAAAAGAAATCTATTATAATAATTCTCTGGATTTGGTATTATAATACATTTTCGTTTTATGTTGATATTTATTATTATGTGCTCTTTTGTTCTATCCATTGTTACTGCACACGCTTCCAAAAGTTCTTTGATTTCATGAATTGTGAATCAAGTTGACTCGTGGTTCCAGTTAGCTTTTCTTTAAACTAGTTTGTGTTATTTATATAGGGATCACCTATAGAATAATAATAGTGTAGAGTATTAAAAACAGAGCTTTTGAGTCATGTATAGACAAAAATACATAGGATTACTCTATAGAATAATAATAGTGTAGAGTATTAAAAACAGAGCTTTTGAATCATGTATAGACAAAAGTACATGTGTATTAATTTGAAGAACATCGAGTTTTTGCGTTATTTATCTTTTACTACTTATCAATTTTTTACGAACTCTAGAAATATTTAAATTTTGCTGCAATGAACTTTAGAAAATAGCTTACACTATCAAAAGACAACTTGTGTGAAATAACTAATTGTTTTAGTTACTAGCATAAATATTGTGTCTGTTACTGTAACAACTCCTGTTTGACACTAAATATGGTATTACAGGTTTATGGTGCTCTGCGCATGACTGTAAAAATGTTCTTGATGTGGAACTCACAATTGCTTATTGATGTCGAGGGTGACATGAACGTGCAGAATTCGTTTCTCGAGGCTAGCAATCTTATTGTTCTCAAGGTTATCACAATAATTGTACGAGTTAATATTTTATAATTTGACTTTTTTTTACTGACATACCCTTTTGTTATCTCAGGAATCTTCTTCCATACACTCAAATGCTAATCTTGGTGTTCATGGGCAAGGTTTATTAAACCTGTCGGGACCAGGTGACCAAATTGAAGCACAACGTCTTGTTCTGTCCCTGTTTTATGGTGTCAATGTAAGTTTCATGTAAATGAGTTGTTTGCACTCTATGCATTTTTGATCTTATGACTGTTGACTCTTGTTTTGCAAAAATAACTGATGCTTTCACTATTTCTTGTTTAAAGGTGGGTCCTGGATCTGTTTTACGTGGGCCCTTAGAAAATATGACAGCTAATGCTGTGTAAGTCTGTTTCTATTCTGTAATTGTAACTTACTCCTAGATGCTTATATATGTATGTATATATATATGCATATATTGGGGGATGGGGGTGGGGGGATTAAACGAGAAGAGGTTTTAGCGCGAGAAGAGAAAGAAGAAAAGGATGCTTCGTTTTGTCAACTTTAGAAAAATATTAATATACAAAAAAGGTTAAAATGCAACGTTTATTTTGCGTATCATGTGTAGGTATATTTCCTACGCATAACCTGCATCCTCACATGTGTAGGGAAACGTTTAAAGTGAAAAAAATACATAACAAAATGGTTTAATGGTTTTCTTATGCACATACATAACATTTGCATGTAAGAAGGTGAAGTTTGAAAAATTTTAACTGTTGATAGAAAAAACATACGATTTGGGCTTCTTCAGTTTCTTCTCGCAATACTTGTCTTCTGTAAAGCACATCTCCCTTATGTGTGTGTGTGTGTGTGTATGTCTGTATGTTTTACTAAATAGTACTATTTTTATAACTTTAGGGTATCATGTGTAGGTATATAATCTGCCGGGAAACATTTAAAGTGAAAAAAACGTATAACAAAATGGTTTAATGGTTTTCTTATGTGTGTAGCATAACATTTGTATGTAAGAAGGTTGTTGAAAAATTTAAACTGTTGATAGAAAAAATAGACGACTTGGGCTTCTTTGTTTTCTTCTTGCAATACTTTAGCCTTCTGTAAAGAACATCTCCCTGTGTGTGTGTGTAGTGTGTATATATGTCCGCATGTTTTACTAAATAGTACTATTTTTATAACTCTAGGGTGCCAAAACTGAATTGTGAATCTCAACAATGCCCAGTCGAACTACTGAATCCACCTGATGACTGCAATGTGAATGCTTCATTATCCTTTACTCTTCAGGTAATTAATTTTTAAAAAATCTTAATAAAAGTTTGATGTATCTTTGGTTAGTTTGTAAATATTTTCATATTTATATATAATTTATACTTTCAGATATGTCGTGTTGAAGATATCCTGGTTCAAGGTCTCGTAAAAGGATCTGTTGTGAACTTCCATAGGGCAAGGAGTGTTAAGGTTGACTCTACCGGGAGAATTAGCACCACAAAAATGGGTACTCACTGAAATCTTATAAAATTGCCATCTTTAGTTAAAAGTACGCTGAAATTTGTATAAATGTATATTGGTGTGCGTTGACAGGTTGCATAGGAGGTTTAGGCAAGGGGAAAGTGTTGAGTGCTGGTGTTGGCAGTGGTGGCGGTTATGGTGGTAGTGGCGGTTATGGTTGTTATAACGGGACCTGCTTTGAGGGTGGGCTTCCTTATGGAGATGCCAGTTTGCCTTGTTGGCTGGGCAGTGGAGGTGGGACTGATGACATCACTGGCTCATCTGCTGGTGGTGGTGTTCTAGGCAAGTGTATATTCTATTGTTATGCCAAAGTATGGATGCTGTTTGTTAATAAAGTAATAAGATTGCATGTTGGATTTATGTTTTGCAGTGATTGGTTCCTTGGATCATCCATTGTCAACTTTGTCTGTTGATGGTTCCTTAGGAGCTGATGGAGGAGGTCATACTGTCAAAAAACATCATGGTTGGTTCCAAGATACTGGGGTTAGGGGTGGTGGTGGGTCAGGTGGGTCCATTCTTGTGTTCTTGAATGCTTTGACTGTTGGTGAGACTGGATTTCTTTCGAGTAATGGTGGGCATGGAAGTCAAAACAGGAGTGGTGGTGGTGGTGGTGGAAGAATCCATTTTCATTGGTCACACATATCAACTGGGGATGTGTATCTACCCGTTGCTTCTGTCAAAGGAAACATATCAACTTGGTTCGTTATAATAATTTTTCTTCTTATTTTCTGGCAAATAATATATAACATTGGTGGCAAATATTAAGTAAAATATGATTGTTTTTGGTCTTATAAATGTATTTTCTAATTAAATCAAATTATTAATATAGGGGAGGGTTGGGTGGAAATGAAGAAGGTAATGGTGAAGTTGGAACGGTGACCGGTAAATCTTGTCCGAAGGGGCTTTATGGCACATTTTGTGAGGTATGTTAGCCTTATGCTTTAAATGATATTTTTTAATAGTTTTCTTTTTTTTTTTAATATTAGTTGTTTCTATAAGATTATATATATTTTATGTGCAGATGATCAATAATAGAATTCTAAATAAGAAACTCTCATATATGCAACAAAATAGGATTTGCATGTAGTGTACTATTTTGAAATGATATATTTGGATTTGATGGTGGTTATCTTAGCTGTAACTATCTATTAAGTTAAAAGGTTAATATTTTGTTTTATGGGTCTTAATTTTTGAACAGGAATGCCCTGTTGGCACATTCAAAAATGTAACAGGATCGGACAAGGAACTATGTTTTGAGTGTCCAGCCAATGAGCTTCCTCATCGTGCATTCTATATTAAACTACGAGGTATTGAGTTACCAGCTGATAAATATTATTGTTTTGTTAAACCTTATAAATTGCTTGGTTTTAATTGATTGATACAATCATACAACCTTGATCACCTATTAGGCGGTACTGCTGAAACTCCATGTCCCTACAAATGCATTTCAGACAAATATCACATGCCACATTGTTACACTGCTCTTGAAGAATTGATGGACACGTTTGGCGGCCCATGGTTATTTGGGCTTCTTTTATTGGGCCTTCTTATTTTGTTAGCATTGGTGCTTAGTGTTGCAAGGATGAAGTTTGTAGGGTTTGACGAGTCTACCGGGTCTGCCCCAACACACGGCTCTCAAATAGATCACTCGTTTCCATTCTTGGAGTCTCTCAACGAGGTTTTCACTTATTTAGTTTTTATTAATCTTGCACAAATGGTCCTGGTTTGACCATATTGCAAGTTTGGTCCCCAATTGCAAAGTTAGTTCATACTTTTGTGAGAGGTTGCACATTTAGTCTCCACTGTTAATCCCAGTTACTTCTAATGGAAAAGTGATGCCCTGTGAGGGTCATTTTGTCTTTTCAAGTGGTTCCAAGTTTGAAAAGACACAATTACCCTCACATGCGGTGGACTGACCGTGCAACCCTCTCACTGATGTTTGGATTAAGTTTGCAATTTTTTAAATTTGGGCACCAAATTTGCAATATGGTTAAACCACATGGACCATTTGTGCAATTTCCTCCCATAATTTTTTAATTGTGTTTGTTGCAGGTTTTAGAAACAAACCGAGTTGAGGACTCACAAGGTCACGTGCATAGAATGTACTTTTTGGGGCATAATACGTTCAGAGAACCGTGGCATCTTCCTCACACGCCTCCTGAACAAGTCATAGATATTGTGTAAATTCTTAACCATTGCTATTAATCTTATGTCTTTAAACATGTTAAAAGAGTATTAGATTAATTGGTTAAAGTTGCAGGTATGAGAGCGCGTTTAATCGGTTTGTGGAAGAAATTAACGCGTTAGCAACTTATCAATGGTGGGAGGGATCATTATACAACATTCTTTTTTTCCTTGCATATCCTCTTGCATGGTCATGGCAACAATGGAGGCAAAAATTGAAGTTGCAAAGACTACGCGAGTTTGTTCGGTCAGAATATGACCATTCGTGCTTGCGTTCTTGTCGGTCACGTGCTCTTTATGAAGGCCTAAAGGTTACTCCTTTTTGATATTTTATTATGTATCTGTATTAATTTATTATATATCTATATTGAGAAAGTTTGGCCATACAGGATTTTTTTTAAAATTTTCCAATTACTGTAGTTTTTTTCGTAATTTGACCACAAAAATTTCATACTTTGAAGTATAGCCACAAAGTTTTTATTTTTTTGATTTTGATTTTTATAAAAAGCTAAATACGCAGGTATGTTTAATCTGGTATGAGTTTGATGACGAACCGAACTCATACCAGCATCAGTACCGGTATTCACTATCATGGTTTTCGATTGATGTAACACACGTGTTGGTATCCTTTTGGGCTTATCATGACTATTCATTTGTGTTTATGGTTTTCGATCGATGTAATATAATTGTCTATACCCTTTTGTGCATGCCAAAACTATATTTCTTTGGTTTTTCTTTCGGTTGCTATACTGAGTTCCAGTACCGTAACGAACCGAGCCAATACCGTCCGAAAGTAAATTCCCACCGCATCGTGTGGTGGAGCTTGACTAGTTTAAATAAAATCAAGTATTGTTATTATGATATAAGTTATGCTTATGCAAATGTCGTAGGTTGCTGCAACGTCTGATTTAATGCTCGCTTATGTGGACTTCTTTCTCGGTGGTGATGAAAAACGAAGCGATCTTCCACCTCGTCTTCAACAAAGATTCCCATTATCTCTTTTGTTTGGAGGTGATGGTAGTTACATGGCTACTTTTTCACTTAACAGTGACAATGTTATTACCACTCTTATGAATCAGGTGAGTATGATTTACATATGATTTATAAAGTCGGTTATCTGATAAATGATTATCAATTTTGTTGTTTATTTTCAGTGTGTTCCTCCTACCATGTGGTATCGATTTGTAGCGGGTTTAAATGCACAGTTGCGGTTGGTTCGTAGAGGTCGACTTAGAGTAATGTTTTCTACAATTGTCACATGGATTGAAACGTATGCTAATCCCACGTTAAAGATTTATGGTGTGCGGGTTGATCTGGCTTTGTTTCAAGCTACTAGTGGGAACAATCATCAATATGGAATTGTGGTGTCTTCTGTACGGGTTGACCCAACGGGACAACTGCTTAGGTCAAAACTTTTTACTTTAGTAATTAACCTCTGTTTGTATTGCTTTATTTAGGTGTTAGTGTTAAAAGTAACAAAAGGGGCTGATCAGCAGGTTGGGTAATGGATGATATAATCATGAGTCGGAATGAGTTGGGTTGACCCAAAACGCTGCTTTTTCTTCCAAAATTTGTTATTTTTTAGTAATAAAATGTAAATTTTATATAATTTAAATAATGATCTAACTTTTGAATCAAATGATTTCCAAACTGTTTTGCATTAAATTGCACATTGGTGACTTTCTTGCCAGCCTTTTTCTTTAATTAGCCAGTTTGACCATTATAGATAGGTGTGTGAACGGGTCGGTTTTGAAGAGTGCTTGGTTTCAGTTTCAATTTTTTTTTGGTTTTGCCATTTGGGTTGAAATTATGGTGTTGAAAAAAGTCGGCCCAAAATAATGAATTAGGGTTGAAATTTTGGGCCTAAAATTGTGTTAATTTATAACTAATTTATCATTACACGTTTAATTCTAAAATTTTTGGGCTACACCATTTATTGGTTCTTTAAAATTTACTTAATGTTTAAAAGACATGTTATTAACAATAAATTTGGTGTTATCTGATGTTATGGGTTCGGTTCAATTATTTAAGTCGGTTCGGTTTGGTTTTTGGTACATGTAAAACCAAAACCAAACTGCAAATTCGGCTTTTGGAAAGAACATAAAACCAAACCATTGATTTTTGGCTGGATTTGGTCGTTTCAGTTATGGGTCGCCTATTTTGGTTTCATGCACGCCCCTACTTAGAGAGTAAATATATCATCAATCAAGTAATCCACATCAGATATTCTTGCTTCTAATATTCTTACCTTTTCTATTTCTTTTGACAGTAATAGTTATAACACCATTCAAGAAGATTCAAGCGACGATAAGGCTTCATATCAATCACAAAGGGATATCAATGATTACATGACAGAAAAAAAGAGTTATGGTAGAGTATTAGATGTCAACAGTTTGAAATCACTGAAAGAAAACCGACAAATAATATCATATCCGCTTTCATTTATTATTCATAACACCAAACCTGTTGGCCACCAGGTAACATGTACTTCCTCCATCTGCTATAATATTCGAACACATATATTTACATGATGAAGCATCTGAACAAAATTAATCAAACGGTTGCAGGATCTTGTTGGTTTGGTGATCTCAATGCTACTATTAGGCGACTTTAGTCTCATTTTACTTACGTTGCTCCAGTTATATTCATTTTCTTTAGCACACGTGTTTTTGGTTCTATTCATTTTGCCACTCGGGATATTGCTTCCTTTTCCTGCTGGAATCAATGCTCTGTTTAGTCAAGGTCCCAGGCGATCCGCGGGGCTGGCTCGTATGTACGCTCTCTGGAACATAACATCCTTAGTCAACGTGGTAAGCCCATGGTCAAACATTATAAACTTGATGATTTAAATATCGATAGTTAATTAGTTACATGTGTGGTTAACCTTATGTTTTGTTATTGTAGGTGGTTGCTTTTATATGCGGTTATGCTCATTACACCAGCCAGGCTAGTAAAACGCCTTCAGAACTCCAACCTTGGACCATGTGAGAACATTTTATCGTTTTTCTAATCTGTGAACAAATCCAACCATCGATTGATAATATTAACTTGTTGGTGCAGGGAGGAAAGCGAGTGGTGGATATTTCCTGTTGCATTGGTTTTATGTAAATGCATCCAGTCGATCTTCATAAATTGGCATATTGCAAACTTAGAAATTCAAGATCGGTCGTTATATAGTGGTGATATTGACAAGTTTTGGCAATCAACATAGTTGTAGGTATTTGTTTATTTATTTTTCTTTCTCGAAACTATATTATTTGGGTATTATTCTGGTAGGCTAAAAGGGTATTGTATGGGTTTTTATATCAATAAACTTAGGGTAATTTCTTATATTTGTTAGCTTGTTTTCTTAGGAAGTTTTATTACATATTATATTAGAGTTGTATCCAAAATACTAATGAAATGTGCAGGGTTTAGTAGATTTTTGACAGTGTTAACGACTTGTGGTGGTGGTTCGCCTCATGTGAGCGGTTGTGATGGTGGTTCGTTTCATGTGTTGAAATGTGGGTATATTAGTGACTACATTTGAAACTCTCTGGGAATCCGCTTGTAAATACAAAACTATAAATGAATATGTTTTAGGTTGGTATGGGTTTAATGTACAAAGCCAATGCAGCACCTCCCTCAGTCTAGAATAAGTTTGTGTCACATTTGTAGAATTATAGATAATAAATACTAGCGATGCATACATTATAATTTCGTCAACACTTGTTGGTAAGAATTGATTATTTCAGTTTCGTTAATATGCACTGATACAACCTTTTGTGTTCTAAGGCGAAGAAAGAGAATGTGATTTGAGTTCAACATCTGGTAAACAGATAGACAAATTAATATGACATACAAGTAACAGATAACTGAGATCAGATACAACATGAAAACTGCATGAATGCTGAGCATGCTTATATGTAAACAGTTTTTGTTAAACTTGAATGACTTTTTTTAAAGTTTTTGACATTACGAGGCTTTACAAGGTTCAAAAATTTGATGTATTATTGTATCAAGATATTATTTTCAGAACCAATTTTTTTTTTATAAAATAAAAACATTTTGTGCTAAGAGTTTAGGATTAAAAAGAAATCCGAGGTAAAAAAAACTGTAAAGGAATTCAATGTAATATTTCTACAACTTGGTTTTGAAACCGCGTTTTCTGTTGGTATCTTTCAAACAAATATGGAATTTATATAATAATAAAATTGGGTGGATTGTGCTTCTCCAATTGTTCTTCATCCTTATCATGTTGTAACAATGTTGTTGTCATACACTCTAAGCAGTTAATGCGGAAAAATATCGGATATCGGTCGAGAATCAATATCTGAGATATCGGTTATCGCAGTGAGATATCATGTAACATCCGTATTTTGAGATAACTAAATAAAAGAGAGTTTATTGTTACGTGTATGTCGTTTGTTTAATTGTGTGCGTGTTTATATTTGGATAAGGATTGGGTTTGGTAAAGGAAGTGGGTGGTGGGGACCATAGCCTTCTATATAAGGCCATTTCCCCATCCTTTCATCATTTTCTTCACACAACGCACACACACACACCCTAGAACACACACACATACTCTCTCTCAAGACCCGAACTCAAATCCGGATTAAAGTAAGGAAGATTTTGTGTGCAAGAGTCTTCAAATAGCAAGAACACGCTAAGATCTACATATTGTCCAGATCTGAACTCAAACCCGCAAGCAAAAGGTGGGTTTTGGTTTAAAAGGTTAAGTTTTGTGGTAGAATTGACATGCAAACAGATATAATGATAGATCGGATTGTGAAATGTAAGAAAAACATAAACGTGGTGAGTTTAACCCCACGGGTGTGTTTTAGAACAAAAGGTGATGTTCGGACCTCATAGAACTTGGGTATACAAAGTTGTACCAAAAAACCCATAAAAAAGAGTAGAATCGGGTCCTAAGAAAAAATCTTGGAGGAAAAATGGCCTTAAAATGGTAAAACGAAGTAAAAAAATGGGGTTTTTTCGCATGAAAAAGGGCTTCGCATCGCATGCCATGCGAAATCCAAGAATTTCGCATCGCACGCCATGCGAAGTGAAATCAGCATGCGAAACGAAATCGCATGCGAAGCGAAACCGCATGCGAAGCAAAATTCTCATGCGAAATTCCATGCGAAATGGCCATGCGAAATTTCATGAAATCCATTTTCTGATGCGTTTTTGATGAAGGACATGTTAACGAAAATAAATTTCAGCTCAACCCCAGCCAGGGGCTCTGCCCCTTGGACCCCGCTAGGGGCTGCCGCCCATAGACCCCGCTACCAGGGGCGCTGCCCGGACCCCCGTTAGTTGAGGGTTCAGTAATGTAGATGTTTGAGGTAGTAGTGATAAATAATTGACACTTTTTATGTGTTGCACAGTCAGCCGCACACAGCTAAGGAAGAGCATTACCATTAACGGTGAGAGAAACCGGCTTCAGGTGAGTTCTAGCCTCATTTCTCTTGAAATATTTTTAGGGCTGTGTGCATACTTGTAAGACTAGTATCATATATACTTATATGATTAATGAGAATGATTAATGCAAGAATGAAAGAAAAATGTTAGAACTTGTATGTGTTAGTTGTCTAACTTAACATGATTGTAGGAGTCTAGAAAGAATATAATGTAAGAGTCAGGGTGACATGTCCTTCTAATACCTGGGCAAGAATAGTAAGAGTCTAACGTAAGAGTCAGGGTGACAGGCCCTTATAATACCCGCGCAAGAATAGAGTGGTCGACCCTATGATATCGGTGCAAGAGGTCGGGTGGCAGACCCTTATAATATATGTGCAAGAGGTCAGGTGGCAGACCCTTATAATATCTGTGTAAGAATGTAAGAATAATTGTATGATCGTAAGAAAGTATAAAAATAATGTAAGAATAGTGCAAGAAATGTTGTTTGTAAATAAAAGAACGTGTAAGAATAACCCTGTAACTTGTTAAACTAGAACTCACTCAGCGTAGCTGACTTTTAGTATGCACGCAGGTGAGTAGGATGAGGCATGTTGCTTGAGGTGGGACACGTGGCAAATGGATGGAGACTGGCATCGAAGACGAAAGATTCACGTGTCGTTTATGTTATTGTTTAAGACTTAATGTATTTTGTTAAGACAAGTACTTATGTTATGTAAGAATGTTTAATATTAAGTATTCCACGAAAAGTTTTGTGACATCCGTGGCAAAACCGAGTACACCTTAGTACTTACAAACTCGAATAAGCGTTTAACCGCTTATTGCGTAACTAACAAACGAATAACCAAACGGGTCTGGTTATGACCCAGATATCCTGAGGGGCCATCTATACGAGATATATGTCTATTATAAGCCAACATACTGATATTAAGGCCTTAGTATGATAGCAAACTAGTTAAACGAAAACATGCTCGTTTTACTACCCGCTATGGACTTAAACGCGAAAGATAGTTACAAACCAAGCATTGTATCATCCGTTAAGCCGAAAAAGACTTACCAAACACTTATTTGAAATGTTTTAAGCGATCCGTGAAAATATTTTCGATTTTTACAAACGTATGGTATGTTTTTATAATTTTACACAAAACTAACCGAAAAACACTCGTTTTCGCTCCGTTTGTCGCACCCGATATATTTTTGTCGCCAAAAACCGAACCCGAAATAAATTTGGACTCGGAATTTCACGTTCAGGCATGTAAATCGAGAAAAGTGGGCCAAATGGGCCCAAAGGGGGCCCAGCAAGCCCAGCCCGCCAAAGAAGATTCCCCCCCCCCCCAAACCCTTTTCATATTTAAACAAGTCCAAGATAGTTTTGAAGCCATTTTCTTGTGGAGAAATCTGGAGAACAACCTTGTCCTCTCAAAACCCAGCAAGAACAAGGTAAAAAGCTTCATTTTTTGGCTAAGTTTAACTCGTTTAAACTCGATTAATACCATATAAACATAGCTTGATTGCCAAAAATCATTCCTAACCATGTAAAAACCCTAAAAATGGTCCATAAACATGTTTTGATCATACACATGGTGAGGAACCTGTTTTGATAGTTTTTTTGGCCATAAACACGGATTAAAGGGTTGAAACGACATTTTTACGGTTCAAAAGTTTGTTTTTGTGCACTAGCCGAAACCCTAAGTTAAAGGGCTGTTTTATTGATGAAACCTGCTTGGTTTGTGATATAGGACCTGTACCTAGCCTACATAGGAGCACAAGATCTTGAAAAGTTGATTAGAAAGGCGGAAACGAACCAAAACCGCTAAGGTAATGCCGAAACACTCGCTTACGGGCTGTTTAGGTTAAGATTGTGATGTGCATATTATTAGGCCTTGAAATTTTTCATGGAAATCAGGGACCATGTCAATAAGCCCCTGTTTAAATTTGGTAATTTTTCGACTATCCGAGAATATTTGGCGAATTTATTACCGAATTGGGACATTTATTTGGGAAAAATAGCTAAAAAACTTCAAAAATATGAAATTTTTCTGGGAACTCAAATTTTATGTATTTTGATCACATATGAATTTTGGGATCATTTGGAGAAGTCTAAAGGTGTTTTGTGTATATGCGTTCGTGTGAATTTTTATAACCGAATTTGGGTCGAAAAGAATATCGCACGAGCTTTTTACATTTTGGAATTCATACAGGTTGATTTGGGACATGATTTTAGTATTCAGGAATTTTGGTGGAATTTTTGGAAATTGTTTGGGATAAACGGACGATTTTCAGGCGAAATATAGCTGATAAAATGAATTTTTATAAATTATTAAATCAGTAAATAATTCCAGAAATATTTTTATAAAAATCTACATATTTTAATTGATAAGTGGTTAAATTTTTATAATTTAATGATTAACGGTTAATTAATTATGTTAATTTAAAGATTAAACAAATTCAGTTTTTATAAAAACCGGCAAGTTCGCGACTAGCGAACCTGCGGGAATATCAAAACACCAAGAGTGATCAAAAATCATATTTTGGACTAATTAAGTAAAAACGAACTTTTCTATGAAAAACCTGGACAATCCGGATAGATTGTGCGTGTTTCTTCTTAAATCAAACTGAATAAACGGAAACGGGCCCCGTGGCTAATCCGGAACCCCAGTATGTGATCCTTCTTTATAACTTAATCATTTTATTAACCAATACATTTACCCAAGCTTATTTTCCCATAACTGTTTTCTGAACGCGTAAACGAACAACTTTGCACAGCTGGGAAAACGGGAATCTGAGCCAAGTTCGGTTTTAAGTATTAGACATTGAACAACATCACAACCTAAGCCTATTGTCACTTTCTGGGTGTTCCAGTTATACCCAAATTAGTTATACAGCCCAGTTTAGTACTGAGATTATAATAATATTAAAATATTAATATTATTATAATATGGACTATAGGTACTAAGTGATAGCAAGGGAAACGAACCCCGTGCTGATCTCGCACTGAGTGCCTACAAAACCTTGAGTTTCATGACCCCTCTTTTCAAACTGTTTACAAACTTTTGGGGTGAAAAGCATGTTCATATGCATTATCTATCTGAAAACGGTTCAGAACGAAAAATACCTGAACTTTCATATATGAAAAATTCCTACAAACATAATGATAAACTACGTGCTGAGGAAAGGTGATTATTATCGTGATTGATATATTAAATGGAAACACTACGAATACCAAAACATAATGAAATCATACGTGACAACCTGTTTATACAAATACGCTATATAATGCTAAACACAACAAGTTGAGGAAATAACGTGGTCTGTAATGACCATGGGGCTATTGTGGGCGAAAGGGGGGGCCACAATAGTAAACTAAAGTTGAGTATGGCCTATGAGCCAAGTTCTGCTGCAACTTACTAAACTAAAGTTGAGTATGACTTATGAGTCAAGTTCAGCTGCAACTTATAAACTAAAGTTGAGTATGGCCTATGAGCCAAGTTCAGCCTATGAGCCAAGTTCTGCTGCAACTTATAAACTAAAGTTGAGTATGGCCTATGAACCAAGTTCTGCTGCAACTTACTAAACTAAAGTTGAGTATGGCCTATGAGCCAAGTTCTGCTGCAACTTATTAAACGAACTAACTTGATTATGACATGAATGTTAAGAAAATAATGTGATTATACGTATTGTGGGCGGATGGGGAGCCACAGTATTTGGTGATACGTGATAACTACTATATGTGTATATGTGTCTATATACATGCTATGTGATTAGCCGTAGGAAATACTATGTGTAGAATATACTAATTATTTGCGTGTACACTATATAATGTTTGAGTTTACGTGGAATAATTGTGGGTGGATGGGGGATCACAGTGGTTGATGTTAACGCGGAACCGTTGTGGGCGGAAGGGGGGCCACAGTGGTTGAGTTTATGTGGAACCGTTGTGGGAGGAAGGGGGTCCACAGTGGTTGGTTAAACACAGAAATTGGAAACAGGTAGTACGAACAAACAATCACGATTTTACCAAATTTCGAATTTATATTATAACTTACATGTGTGCATATGCACACACAAGGATATGGCTGTACATATTTATACAAACGTAAATACATATTTTTACATTCGCGCATACATACAAACTATGACTGTGTGGTACGCAGAACTGATTTCGTTAAATTTATGAAACTCACCAACTATTCGTAGTTGACCTGTTTTAACATGCTTTTCAGGTAATCAGATATGAGAAGTAATTTCCTGTGCGTTACGTGTCTGACTGATGATTGATGTCGTGGGCATTTGAGTTAGAAGTAAAGTAATTGAAGAACCGGTTTGATTGTATCACCTAGTTTGTAAAAGAGATTAGAACGATGTAATATATTGTAAATTAGTTAGTAACGTTACTTTATGAAAAATGTATTTGATACCAGTTGTATCTGTTGCATTTCCATTTTACGCTTCCGCAAATCGCTTAACGGGGTGTGACTTGGTCTAATAATATATATGCTTATACATACATAATACAAAATATTTTAAAATATTAAATATAATCAAATTAATTTCGAATGAATAAGTAAAATTGTATGCAAACTATTAATTTCTATTTGGATATTAGTATGTTTAATGGATTTTGAAGAGAGAATGTGTAATTTGGATTCTTTATGATTTTTTGTATTTTCTTTGTATAATTATTTCATCTGTCATAGTTATAGTCAAACAGATACATTTCATTTAGCACGAAACAGTTCACAGGGGTAAAATAGTCATTCTGCATATTATTAAGAGGTTCAACCAAACAACAATTACTGATTCAGCACTTACTGGTTCAGAGTCTCTTAATCATTCAGACCTTTTAATGATTCAGCACTTAATGGTTCAGCAATTACCAAACAGCCCCTTAGTACAACTGCAATTTGATTGTGAGTTCCACAAAACTCCAAAGTAATCTCCTTTTCCACCATCTCTTTAATAAAGTGAAACTTCAAATCTATATGTTTGGACTTGTTGTAATGTACTGGATTTTTAGAGAGATTTATGGCATATTTATTATCATAGTAGATGACAGTACTTTTTTATTTATAACCCCATATCTTTATGAATTCTTCTAAGCCAAATGGCTTGAAAGGAAGCTCCAGCAGCTGCTATGTATTCAGCATCGGTACTTGAAAGGCTACCATTGGCTATTTCTTCGAGTTCCATGATATAGCACCACCACCAAGTGAAAACATATAAGTTGGCACGCTCTTTCGCTCATCAATACAACTCGCCCAATCACTGCCACTGAAGCCAACAAATGTTGCATCATCAGCAAGAGAATACCAAATTCCAAACCTTGTAGTAGCAGCAACATATTTTAAAATACGACGAGCGGCCCCCATATGCACTTTTGAGGGACTGTGCAAAAAAGAGCTATCATACTCACAACATAAGACAAATCAGGGGCCGTTTATGAGTTAAATAAAGGAGACCCCCCTACCATACTTCTAAATACTTCATCATTTGCTTTCTCTGCATGATCAATAACTGAAAATTTATCATCGTAGTTCATAGGGTTTAATTCCATGTTGGTAATACCAAACTTTGTCACCAAGCTTGTTGCATACATTTGTTGATGTAGAAATATACCATTTTTAGTTTGCTCAACCTCCAGTCCGAGGAAAAATTTGAGAAGTCCTAGATCAGTCATCTCAAACATGTTTATCATACTTTGCTTGAAGTCTTGGAGTAGCTTGTCGCTTGAAGAAGCATATATAATGTCATCAATATAAAGACATACATATATAATGTCACCTGCATCAGTTTTCTTGACATAAAAAGTAGGCTCACTTGGACTTTTTACATACCCATGTTCTTTGAAATACGTATCTATCTTGGCATACCAAGCCTTTGGGGCTTGTTTCAAGACATATAAGGCTTTGTTTAGTTTGTACACGTAATCAGGGTTCTCTTGAGACACAAATCTCTCCGGTTAATCAATGTAGATTTCTTCAGCCAAGTCACCATTTAAGAAGGTTGATTTAACATCAAGTTGGTGTAAGTTCCAACATTTGTATGCTGCAACTACAATGAGTAATCAGATGGTTTAAAAAAAGAACAACCGGGGCGAAAGTCTTATAGAAGTCCACACCTGGTTGTTAGGAGTAGCCCTTAATGAGCCTTGTGCTTTCTCCCTTGCCCATTACTTCCCACTTTTGTTTTAAATAACCATTTAACACCCACTGTAGTTCTCCCTTGTGGTAGTGGTACTAGCTTCCATGTATGGTTCTTAACGATGAATTGTATCTCTTTATTCGTAGCTTCCATTCATGTGGTTGAGTGAGAAGCTTCAGTAAACGTGGTTGGGTCTTGAACACTAAGAGCAAATTGGCAAGTACCATAATCTTCTTCACCATCTAAGAAACCCTCACCTGATACAATTATGAAGAAACAAGCCCTATTCTCTAACAATTATGAAAAACAAGCCCCATTTTGATTAAAATTTCCCCATTTTAATCTAGGGCTTGGTCGATATCTCAATTGGATTATGGTTTGGATGAAATCGTTTCGGTCGCCATGAGTCTAGATCAGATCGACCCTGCAAATCAGAGCACCGTGAGCTTGTTACAAGAAGGATAAGATGGGGGGCCTTCTCATAACCACCCTCTAGCATGAGAATCAGTAATGTTTCCGGCGAGGAAAAGTACTATGATGTATAAGTGTGTAATGGATGGAATGCGTGTACCTTTTTGTTAATTTTATGAGGGTAGTTATAGTCAAAGTGATGGAGAATGATTGGCCGGACTGTCATTGTCCAAGGAATGTTCCATTAACCTAAAAGTACACGTGGTTATCTCTGATTGGGTGTAACAGATGGCCATGTGCAATGCCGTTGGGGAGTACCTTGCTGGCATTCCCTCCTTGGTCCAGCTCTCTCATACTCCACCCATGTGAGTAAACATCACTATCTGGGAATCTATGGCTGTGTTCACACATCTGCCCAACGACGTCATTTGTATCCTTTCGCATGTAGATGCCTCATGCAGGCTTCTAGAAGCTTTGCTGTAATCTTTGCAGATGGTCCCGCGAATACTTTTGCAATGTTGGTTTCGATATGCGAGAAGCTGTATCATGGTCTAAGAGCCTGTGGTCCTACCTGCGGGCTCTTCAGACCCAATCCCTTCAAGTCCCCCCAGTTCATTGTTCTCCCGCGGATGTTGAGTTCGATGGAGTGAAATTATGGATTTAGGTTGCTTAGGGGTATTCCACGGCATCGGTGCCTTTTATGCGGGGGCAAGTGTTATATTTTGGGGTTTTGAATATTTGTTAGGATAAGTTTTGAGAGAAACTGATGGGGTGCGCCTGTGTTTGAGGTGACCAGCAAGGTGTTAGGTGTGTTACTCAATAATTTTGCAGGCACATGACAGCTACCTGTGTGAGCTGTCTTCCTTTTTTTCTTTTCCCGCCTTATGTGGTGAACACTGTTTGGCCGCCTGGTGTCTCTCTCATCTGTAAATCTGTCAATCGTATTAACTTCAATGAGTATAAATAGAAAAGACTCCGACAGTTTCTTCACTCTTCTCCTGATCTTCGTTATCTTTCTCTCTTTTCTTCTCAGAACCTCTCGATTGTTTTTGCCGGAGTTTGTGTCCCAACTTTGTCATAATTTCTTGGTGCGAATATTACCTCAGATTCTCAAATGGCTGGTGGTGAGAAGAATGGTCTGTCTCTGACCATCGACCGTTTGCCAATTAACTAGAAACCAAGGGATTTCCAGGATATTGTGGAGGCATACAGTCTTGCAATTGAATGAGAGCTGAAGTTTCCTGCTCCTGGTTCTACAGCCGATAAGCCTACTATTTGGAACATTGCACTTTATTTAGAGTACTTCCTGGATGGTAACTTCCAGTTACCCATCACAGTGTTTTTAGCGAACCTCCTCACCATCAACGAAATTCACCTCTCCTAATTGCATCCGTTTGGGTTGATGCGGATTTGCTAATTTGAATTCTGCTGCCGCTCTCGGGTTATCGCGCCGCTGGTTAACAAGTTCTCTATCTTTTATAAGCTTTAGGTGTGCGACAGCTGGTACAATTGTACCTCCACTACCAAGGGGGTCATCAGCAGTGACGCTCCGCGTAGTGCTCATGAGTAGAAGACCAAGTTCTTTTGGATTAGCGGGGACATAATTCCGCTTCGCATGGTCTATCATCTTATAAACAAGAAGCTCTCCAATATACAAGTTGCTTCTTACATCGTGCAGCCATGGTTCACCGCCCTAACCCGAACTCCAACTCTCTTTTGCCATTTTCTAGAGTCTGCGCTAGTGATGTATATAAATAAAAATACATCTTTTAAGCATCAAATAATCTCCAAAATACCATCTTTTATTGTATTATCTAGTTCAAATACCTAATTATTATGATAATTTCTATTTTCAAGTTTATTCTAGCCTCAAACGAAGAAACAAGTGGATACATGAAGAAAATTGAAGAAATTGCGTATCAGTCAATTTAACACACCACCATGTTCAAGAAGCACACCCCTGTGGTCACCTTTCTAAGAAAAGACAAAATCTGATGAAGCCAACACGGGGCTGTGTCTCACCTAGCACACCCCCCGTGGTCACCTTTATAAAAAAAGTCAAAATTTGATGAAGCTAACACGGGTTGTGTTTCACCTAGCACGCCCCCTGGTCACCCTCCCAAGAAAAGACAAAAATATAAGAATCTGGCATAAAAACACATCCCTGTATCTCATCCAACACGCCCCGTGCTAAGTCATCATATGTCCGATCCGACAAGCAATTAATGCACCTGGACAGCTGGACATGGGGGCGTGCACATCTGACACAGGGCGGTACCCAGTCACCTAGGCAGCCCAAAAATAGATTGCATGTTCCATTTTAATAGGTTTGCTTGGAGAAGGGTTTGGACGGGTTTCTCACTTAAGAACACTCACTTACACTTAAGTTGAAGATCCATTAAAGAGTTTGAAGGCTTGGAGGCATCCATCATCATCATCATCATCATCATCCATCACCATTGAAGAATAAGATTCATCCCCAATTTGGTTTAATCATCATGTATTTGATATATTCATCTTCCTTGATGTTCATTATCATGCTCATCATGAGCGAAACTTCATTTACCATCTAAATCTATGATGAAACTTAACTTTATTTGATGATTAATTTGAATATGTGATTTAGTTTTTGTGAAGTACATGATTATTTTGCAATTATCCTATGATGAAATATGTTTGGTCACCATAATCCATTAATTCAAGGTTAGTGATTAAAATGTCTAAAACAAATATTTATAATCATTCATGATTCACTCATGTTCTTGGAAACTAGGAATGGTAAAAAGAAAATCTTGATATTTTATTCAAAACATATTTCCTTGTTTTGGACTTTGAAAAGATGAGATACAAGCTATTATCAATTTCTCTAGTTATGGTAATTCTAAAACAACATTGTTAAGTACGATTGATTAGGCTGCCATGCTAGTTAAAGAAATCATATGTTAAAGAAATGTGTAATTGTAGTCTACGTAAATCAACAAATGGGAGTTTATGTGAATGAACTATAATCACCTAAAGTTTTTAGAATTGGTATTTGAGAAGTCAAAGTCAATCCTAATCTTTATACTTCACTAAAACTATTTGCTTACTTAAATTGACATTTTTGTGGTAGACATGAAGTTACGCATTCTACTTTCTTTTATGTCATAGGATAATTCACGCAGGAATGAGGTATTATTCTATTTTATATTATTAAAGCAAGTTAATAACTTATTCATAATGTTAGTAATCAAAGAAGAATTAAGTGGATTCATGATTTAGATGGTAATCTTCATTTATTGATTTTCTCGTCTAAAATCCATCTACTTGTTCACCCATTTTACTTTACTATAATTTGAAAGAATTAGTTTAAAAACAACCTTAAATGATTATTACTTCTGGTTAATTTAGAACAAAGATTTATTATTAGAAATCATTCGTGCCCATGGATCGATACTTGGTTCTTACGAATACTGTTCTACATATACAATAGACACACTTGCTTATTTGTGTGTAGTTTAGCGTTAGTAGAAACCATTTTTATTAATTTATAATATGGTCTTGTGCGAAAAAAAATCAACGCATTTTATACATATACGCACACAAACACACACAGTAGATGGTGTGAGCAGGGATGAGCCATTTGTGCCTTTCCCGAATTTTTAGCCATACTATTGTATGGAAGATGGAACTAAGTGTACTTTATCTTTTTTCTGTTTTCAACGTTTTGTTGTTATTTTAATTTTATGTGATTGATTGCAGTGGAGGGAAGTGTCTTCTATACTCTTGTTGACATGGTCCCTGGCACCATGAGGCGCCGTCCTCATGAATCAAATGAGCTTCCTAATCTGGACCGTACACGGAAAAAATTTATCTTCCTGTGTGCTGTTCCGCTGAACAGGTGGTAATCAGGAGTGGAGTCGCAATAGGTGAGATTATTTTAAACCCTCGACCCTTAAGTGCTCTTGCTTTCGACGGGGTGATTGTGATTCATTCCTCAAGTGAGGAGTCTTCACCCCGCGAACGTTCACCTTCTTCCTGTACTTTTGATTTCGCGAGTGTCCTGCATACTATTGCATATACAAAATTATTGATCATTACGGCATATCATCCTCAGACCGACGGACAAAGCGAAAGAACAATTTAAACTCTCGAGGATATGCTTCGTGCTTGCATTATCGATTTTGGTGGCAGTTGGGACAAGCATTTGCCCCTAGCAGAGTTCTCTTATAATAATAGTTACCATAGAAGCATAGGGATGCCCCCATTTGAAATGCTATATGGTAGGATATGTCGCGCTCCAGTGTGTTGGGGAGAAGTCGGCCATAGAGAACTTGCAAACAAAGAAGCCGTAAATGCAATGAATGAAAAGATTGATCAAATTAGAGCATATTTAAAAGCGGCTCAAGATCGACAAAAGTCATGCTGATAAACGGAGACCCCCAATTGAATTTCAGGTAGGCGATTATGTTATGCTAAAAGTCTCTCCATGGAAAGGAGTGATTCGTTTCCGTAAACGTGGCAAGCTAAGTCCACGATTTATTGGTCCGTTTAAAGTAATTGCTCATGTGGGGCAAGTGGCATATCGATTGGAGCTACCCGAAGAATTAAACGATATCCATAACACATTTCATGTGTCATATTTACGAAAATGCTTGGCCGATGAAACTGCATGTGTGCCATTAAATGACATCGAAGTGGATGATAGGCTTAACTATGTAGAAAAACCTGTAGCAGTTCTTGATCGTAAAGTTAAGCAACTTCGAAATAAAGAATTAAGTCAAGTGAAAGTACAGTGGAAACATCGATGAGGTTCAGATACAACATGGGAAGCCAAGGACGAAATGAGAAAATATTACCCTATTATTTGAGGTATGAACAGGTTTTGGGGACGAAACCGAATTAAGAGGGGGAGATTTCTAACATCCCATTTTGTGTATAAAAATAAAATTTTTGAAATTTATATTTCAAATATTAGTATGCGAGAAAGTGACGAGTAAGTGACTCATTGAGATGAAACACTTAAGCGAGCGTTCGTTGTTATCGATATCGCTTAAGAGATATTAAATGAATATTAAACAATATAAGAATAATTATTACTAAACAAAAACTCAAAAGTGCTCGTGTGCACCATGTGTTATAATAATAATAATAATAAAATAATACATTGATGAGTTGTACTTGTATCCTTAGTCATGAAGTAAGGATATAGATGTACATTATTACAATTAAGATAACTATTAATAATAACCTTATTGCCTATAACTTCATAACGAAGATTTCGTAGCTGACAATTCTTAGTAAGGAAGCAAAATTTTGTCTATAAAAGCCTTATATATTGAAAGTTTAGAGACAAAAAAAAAATACACATATATGACGGAATTGGTCACATAAATGTAAGTTTTTAAGCAAGTCAACATAGAGGCTCTTGTATAATTGGGAGTCAGTTTGATTATAATAATTGGCGGGTTATCGTCTACACTCAAGTTATTAACACCCGTAGGTAAGTACACAGAACTATAATCATGTTATTTTATAGCGTGTTATACATGCTTATTTAGTACTCAAATATATGATTTTTTGGAAAATGTTTTATGAGATTATGGTTTCAAGTATATGAATTGGTGGCTTAAAAAAGGGCTATAGTTTGGAAATAAGTATGGTGGTAAGCCCCTAATAAAAATATATGGGTTACGAGTCCCGAGAGTTTTAGTAATTAAAACTCCAAAATTTTGATATTATATATAAAAAGATTTCGAGAGTTGAAATCTCAAGGAGTTCGGGTGTTGAACTCCAAATAAAAGGGGGAGTTAATAACCCTCATGGGTTAAAAAAAATGAGCTCATAAAGAATTCGGGTGTTGAATTCCCAAAGAATAATGAGGAGTAAATATAAGGATTTCGGGTGTTGAAATCCAAAGGAATTTCAGTGTTAAATTCCAAATGAAAATGAAACACATTTTTATAAAATGGTGTACTTACTTAGCGAAAGCTAATAAAAATACGCTTTTAAAATATTTTCAGGAAAAGCACCCCTAGATGATTGAAGCTTCATGGACGTGACTGGACTGACAAGCGAATATACTCTCGCGTTTAATAGTTTGTATAATAAAGTTTGTTGTTAAACATATATGTTTTCTTGTACAATATATATATTCATAAAATAATACGTCACCATGAGTGACATATTTTGGATGTAATCTGGGACCTACTCTGATATGTATTTTGAAAAAGTATAAAAATTAAATAATAATAATAAAAAAATTTAGAGTGTTTCAGTGGATAAAGTATTTAAAAAATAGACAGTAGGCAATCTGGAAGTATACGTAGATGATATCGTAATAAAATTAAACACAGAAGAAACCATGCTCAAAGATATCACGGAGACCTTCACCAGGCTAGTCAATATTAACATGAGGCTAAATCCCATCAAATGTTCCTTTGGGGTAGAAGAAGGAAGATTCTTGGGAGTAATGATAACAAAGGAGGGGATCAGGGATAACCATGAAAATTCGAAGGCGATTAGACAAATGAAGGCTCCTACAACAATGACAGATATCCGTATCCTGAATAGTCGAATTGTAGCACTGCACCAATTCTTATCTCGCATAGAAGACAAAACATTACCATTTCTGGTTATCTTGAAGAAGTGCATGGAGAAGTCCAAATTCAAATGGACTGAAGAAGCAGGTTTAGCCTTTGAAGTTCTTAAAGAGCATCTGCATCATCTGCCGATGCTAACAGCCTTGAAGGCAGGAGAAACGATAATGGTATACTTGCCTGTCACACCCCGACAACAATTGCGAAAGCGTAAAATGGGAATGTAACAGATCCCTTTGGTATCAACCACATTGTTTATAAAGAAACATTAACAAACTAATTTACATGATATTACGTCATTCTAACTCCGTTTACAAACTAGGCGATACATAACATAAACGGTTTGTTAATCCGTTTTATTCTTTAATAGTATACTTGCATTATTCAACAACAGTATTGAACACCACTTGATCACATAGCACATAGCACCTCATCCAACTCTTGTATACCTGAAAAGTATGTTAAAAGGGTCAACTACGAATAGTTGATGAGTTTAATAAGTTTCAACGAAATCAGTTATGTGTATCCATAACAATCATAGTTTGTATGTATGTATGTATGTATGTATGTATGTATGTGATGTGATGTAATTATACTAAGCCACAAGTGAAACCTTGACAGTGCGTTTATACCACGTGACCTCCCTTGCCCACGTCCTCCTCTGTTGCCCCTTTTCGCCCACAATATGCCCTGAGTGGCTATGCCTAGCACTACATAGTGTGTATATATCAATATATGGTTATGTACAATTGTAGTAAAACCTCGAATCCATTCCGTTTCAATTGGGTTTGTCAAGCCAATAGTACTATCCATATGCCACCGGCTCATAGTTAATCACTGTGTTTGTGGGGACTTTTCGTGTGTGAGCACTTAGATAATTCACATCATAATGTGTTTCCAGATATATATATATATAAACATGCTTTTCACCCCCAATGTTCGTAAAACAGTTTAAAAAGAGGGGTCATGAAACTCACCTTATGGCGATATAATCAGCACGATAAGCGATACAATCAGTACGATAAGTGATACATTCAGTACGATAAGCGTTCACAGTTTGTGCGTTTCGTTTTTAACCCGATTCCTATAATTGGTACCATATTGTTAATACTAGTATAGCCTCCAGACTGAATTGAGTTATATATCAAGTCTGGGCGTATATGTTTCACCTAGAACATATCAGTAGTCTTATATTGTGACGTTGTATAATGTCTAATGTTCAAAATCGGTTTTGGCTCAGTTTCACCGTTTCGCGTGCTGGGCCAAGTTGGTCGTTTAAGCATTTCGAAAACAGGTAGGATCACACAAACTTGAGTAAATGTGTCTTTTAATAAAATGATTCAAATTATGAAGAAAACTTAGATGTCTAGATTCGCTAGAGGGCTCGTTTCCGTTTTATACAGAATGGTTTGGAGAAAAACGCGCACAATTCACCCGAATTGTCCGAATTTCTCTCAAAATGTTCGGTGTTAATAAATTTATCCAAAAATATGACATTTGACCATTCTTTTTGGTTTTGATATCCCAGCAAGTTCGTTAATCAGAACGTTTCCGGTTTTTATCAGAATTTATATTTGTTTAACTTTTAAATTAGCATAACTTTTTATCAGAACATCTTTAATTTACGAAAATTTATAAACCTACTAATTAATAAGTGTAGACTTTTATAAAAATATTTTTAAAAATATTTACTTATTTATTAATTTATAAAAATTCATTTTAAACGCTATTTTTAATTGATAAATTATGCGTTTATACCAAACGATATCCGAAAAATCCGATTGTTTTTTTGAGTGATCGCTTCCAAAAATCCTTGTAAACTTTCCAGAATCAAACTAACTGGCTAAAATACCATTTTAAGCAATAAACGGTCATTAAAACTAGATTAAACGAGAATCCAGAAATCATAGCTAGGGTTCTCCAATTGATCCCAAAATTTATGTGTGATCTTGTAATGCGTTTCCTGAGTTTTCTATAAAGTTTCATAATTTTCAAGCTGTTTAACTATTTTTCACAAATAAACCTCAATAAACAGTAATAAAATCGCCAAATATTCTCATATTATCGAAAAATTCCCAAATTTGAATAGGGACTCATTCATATGATCCCTGATGTCCCTATACATTTTCATAGGCTAAAAATAAGCACATCACAATCTAGACACAAACAACCTCTAAACAAGTGTTTCGGTTAGTACCTTTGCGTTTTCCAATTGGTTAAGCCCTTTTTTCGTGTTTCCGGGGCCATGTACAAGAAAACCAAGCATAAAACATCGATAATCAAGCCTTGTAACATAGGGTTTCAGTTAGGGTTCCAAATCGAGTTTTTAAACCGTAAAAACATCATTTAAACAGTAAAAACGTGATTTAAACCTCCTAATCTGTGTTTTTCATCAAAAAAATATTTTGATTAAGATTTTATATGTGTTTAGGATAAAAATATGTTTTTACACTAGTTTGAAGAGTTTTTCATGGTTAGATATAATTTTCTTCATCAAACATTAATCTTACTTTTATAACCATGATTAAAAGACATAAAATCATCACCTTACTTGGGGTTTTTGGTGGAAAACCTGAAGAAAGAGCTGGTCCAGAATTTGGTTCACGATATTTTTCTAAAGGATGAATTTAAAGAGCCTAATAAGTAAGAAATCAAAAGGGGGGCTAACTTGCGGCCGTCGTATAGGGGGTCCCCTTGGGACCCTCTTTTGGCTATTTTTCTTGTTTTGCATGCCTGTAAGTGCAATCCCGAGTCCAAATTTAGTTCGGGTTCAGCTTTTTGGCAAGAAAACTAGTTTAGATGTGATAAACAATGCAAAAATGAGTGCTTTTCGGCTAATTTTTTGCAAATTAAGAAAAACATACCATTTTTTGTAAAAATCCAAAATATTTTCACAAGTTGCTAAAAACATCTCAAGTAAGTGTTTTATAAGTCTTTTTTGGTTTAACGGATGATACAATGCTTGTTTTGGTACTAGCATTTGTGTTTAAGATCATAGCGTATCGCTAAACGAAAATCTTTCTGGTTTTCTACATACCAGGGCTATAATATCGATATGATAGTTACTAATATACATATATAACTTATAGATACCCCACCGATATATCCCGGTCATAATCAGTATCGTTCGATTACTTGTTTACTCATTACGTAATAAATGGTTAATCATGTACTCATTAAGTAATAACTAGGGTATCCCTCGTTTTGTCACAAATGTCACATTGTCCGCTTCAGATAATGCAGTCAGTGTGGTACTGGTGGTCGAAAGGTCTACATTTCAGAGACTAATTTACTATGTGAGTAGAACTTATATGACTATGAAGAACATTACGCACCAATGGAAAAATTGGCTTTGGCTTTAGTACATTACCTTCAAACATCTCAACAACAGCATCATACATAGACTTAGCATTAGTATGATGATTTACACTTGTCAATATCTCCCATGACAAGCCTAACTTCAACATGGAGAGAGCTTTATCATCTCTCCTTTTCATTAGTCTTTCAAGCACTTGATTGGAACATGCAGTTTCAGATGGAACATATGGACCATTTTTAATCAAAGCCCAGAGCTCTGTGTCATTGTAGTTTACTGTCACCTCAAACAACACCTTCCATTTGATATAGTTTTCTTGCCCTAGCAGTCTTGGGATCTTGTTTGTTAATACCTCTTGATCATCCATAACCTTGTCTTTCCTAGATCTTAATGCAAAATATATATTTTTTCAATCACAAACTTCCAACAGAGTGGACTTCAAAGAATATACAAAGCTCTGATACCACTTGTCAGGACCGGGATCTCGTGTTACACTTAAAACAATATGACAAGAACACACACGAAATCTAAATATGAAGACCTGCTGATTATACTGGCGGAATTAGTTATAATCAGGATGTTGGAATAGCTATATGATTGTTTAGAAACACTCACAATATACTCAAAGACTGTAGTATATTTATATATATCGTTCAAGAACAGTGAAAGTGTTTATAGGATTTGCATAGAACGTCTAGGATTTTTGTATTCAATGACGGCCATACTAGGTTGGCATAAATGAGGTCTTAGTCTCTCATTAATCTTTTATGCATGCACACCCCTTATTACATAAACCTAGTGTTCTTTATATAGGCCCATAGACATTCCTTCTAGAAGCCCTAATGATTACATAATACATTAAGAATAAATACAAGTGTAAAATAGGTCGAGTATAATATTTCCTTGTTGAGCAAACCTTGTAATACTGAGTATGCTCGAAACATGTCTTCGAGCAAACTTTACTTACTAAGAAAATTTCTACTCCAGCAAACTTCAATCTTCATGACATATTCCAACTTTGCTCGAATAAGTCCCACGAGCAAACATATTCTTCTAGACCTCTTCAATCTTTCCTTAGGATTTATTGTGAACAACTCCAGTATGCTCGGGTACTGAAACTTGCTCGAGATTGAACCATGCTAGAAGTTTTACTTAGAACATATTGAGATCATCCTTTATTGTATACATGCTCGACCCACCAAAATGCTTGTAGACTTTGGTCTAAGATGGATAGATCAAGTGTTTGCTCGAATAGCAAACTGTGCTTGATGAAGAACATCCTTGATTGAATAAGTGTAGCTTGCTCGAAGCTTTCAACACTTAGAAGAATTCCAGAAGATAATCTTACAAGCGTAAGATATCATGCTCGAGGTACTAAACTTCATGCTCGAAGGTCCAAGCTTGCTCGAATTCCAAACCTAGCCATTTTCTAAGATTTAATTTTCCGACCCAACAGACGGGTTTAGATGAATGTATAGGACATATTTATACTAACAATTGGAGCGTATATGGATTAATTGATCATTATTGAGTTGTGATTATAATCCGGCCGGTTACGGTTTAATTATGCGATAATTAAACAATGATTGAACATTTTAGACAACTATTTAGGTTTGTTATATTAGTCTTAAGCCGTTACAACAATTAAACGAGTCAAAGCGCAAGTTTAAAGGGTGTTTGGGGTTCGCCGATGCCGTTTCTGGCCGCCGGACTTCCTGTAGAAAGTCACAAGGGGGGGGGGGGGGGTAATGGGTTGGTTATTTTATATAATATATTATATTTTGAAAACTTCACATTTTGGCCCCTCAGGTTTAAATTATATTAAGACAGGTTTTGAACTAAAATTACAATCTAGACGTTGATCTTTGAGATATGATGTAAATGAAAAATAACTTATATAACTTGGAAAATTTTTCATATTATACCCTATAGTTTGGAAATTGTTTAAACAATAAACTTTAAATCCTAGAATTTCATTAATTGAATAGAACTAAATAGAAAACAAATGAACGATATACTTAAATCATCTGGAATATTATATTATTGATGAATAATAAACAAAATGCATTGAAACGACAAAACGGGTCGGTTAAATGAATACAAATACAAATCCAAATATGAATAAAAATTCACGAATGTCGTAGAGAAGGTGGTAGAAATCAATAGATATTAGTTGGGTTATAATGAACTTACAATCCAAACGTGGAGTTCCTTTCACTGTAAGGATGGAGGACCAGAGAAAAATTGAAGTCTCCGACCAGAAAATTTGATCATGTAAATCATAGTTATTATTTGGATAAAATGTAATTAGGTTTAATTATTATTATTTATCAAAACTACATAGTTTTGGGGATTTCACATCTAAGGTTAGATGCTTAATAGCCCCATATTCACTTTCCCTATATATATATATATGGGTGTGTGTGTCTGTGTGTGTGTGTAGAGCAAGGTTAGAATAAGAAATAGCTTTTTTTCCTAAAAAGTGTAAGAAGTGATTTCGACAGTTAGATCTAATATGCTAAACAATGGCAAGATGTAAACAACCATGTCATTTAATTATGTAAATGAATTACTAATTAAATTGTAATCCCTATTACTTTGTTTAGGAATTAAATTGGTTGTTAATAGCCCTTTATTTTTTGATCTTATTTTGGATTAACAGAGAGAGAGAGAGAGAGAGAGAGAGAGAGAGAGAGAGAGAGAGAGAGAGAGAGAGAGAGAGAGGAGAGAAAAATGGGCTGACTCTCTGATGCACAGTCGAGAAGATCAACAATCGACGACAGCTCCAAGTCGGGAAGATCAACAATCATTTATCATCACCCATATATGAACATGTTAACTTTACCGACGACCGATTAGGGTTCTGCCATTTTGCAAAGCCGCTGGTTATCCCACGAGCAGTGCTGACAATTTCGGGTTCAGATGAGCTATTGAGAGGATATTTGGTATCCAAAGTCGTCGCCACTGCCATGCTTTTGGTCTGATTTGTATGGTTCTTTTTACCCATAATGCCTTGCCGATAAATACCTGGCACCGCCGAATCCATCATCTACGACATCATCAGACACAGATCTGTCAAAGCATCGCCGTTAACTTCAAAAACCACGTGAAAACAAGATGGATGATGTCATCGAAGCCCAAGCTGTTATAGAGCCTTGATTCCAGAGCTTATGGTTACCGTTAATTAGCTCCGTTTGTGTAAGAAGTGTCACTGCCGTTAATAAGTTCTGGAGCTGTTATCTTCGCCACAACCGTGTTCTTGATCCAAGTGGTGGCCATTTTTGCTTCCGGAGCTTAAATTGAGCCTTGATTGGCACTGTTAAAATAATCTAAGTTTTATGTAATAGGTTAAAACGAATACTTTATGGATCTGACACTTTTTTGAAATCACGCCATTTCAATTTTACGCACAATATTATATATATATTGTAAGGATGTAGATTTTAGAATTCTTGATTATTATATTATTATGTATATCTGCTATCTATTGTTTCATCTTCCTACCGAGTGTGTTATTGTTCATTGTAATTAAGTTATTCAAAGTAATATTTTGTAATGTTTTAATTCTTATTTTGTTATTCATTTTAGTTCATATGATCAAATGTCGTATTGTGATTTAGTTCTTTCAATCAGATGTTATTGTGTTTTAATTTAAATGATCAGATGTGTTGCTTGATTTTTGGTTATTTGTAGGTGTGTTTTTGTTCTTTGTGTTATTTGGAAATTGTTTAACCAGCAAACTTTAAATCCCAGAATTTCATTAATTGAAAAGAACTAAATAGAAAACAAATGAACAGTATACTTAAATTATCGGGAATATTGTATTATTGATGAATAATAAACAAAATACATCGAAACGACACAACGGGTTGGTTTAACGAATACAAATACAAATCCAAATACAAATAAAAATTAACGAATGTCACAGAGAAGGTAGTAGAAATCAATAGATATTAGTTGGGTTAGAATGAACTTACAATCCAAAGTGGAGTTCCTTTCACTGTAAGAATTGAAGTCTCTGACCAGAAAATTTGATCGTGTAAACCACAGTTATTATATTATTATGTATATCTGCTATCTATTGTTTCATCTTCCTACCTAGTGTGTTATTGTTCATTGTAATTAAGTTATTCAAAGTAATATTTTGTAATGTTTTAATTCTTATTTTGTTATTCATTTTAGTTCATATGATCAAATGTCGTATTGTGATTTAGTTCTTTCAATCAGATGTTATTGTGTTTTAATTTAAATGATCAGATGTGTTGCTTGATTTTTGGTTATTTGTAGGTGTGTTTTTGTTCTTTGTGTTATTTGGAAATTGTTTAACCAGCAACCTTTAAATCCCAGAATTTCATTAATTGAAAAGAACTAAATAGAAAACAAATGAACAGTATACTTAAATTATCGGGAATATTGTATTATTGATGAATAATAAACAAAATACATCGAAACGACACAACGGGTTGGTTTAACGAATACAAATACAAATCCAAATACAAATAAAAATTAACGAATGTCACAGAGAAGGTAGTAGAAATCAATAGATATTAGTTGGGTTAGAATGAACTTACAATCCAAAGTGGAGTTCCTTTCACTGTAAGAATTGAAGTCTCTGACCAGAAAATTTGATCGTGTAAACCACAGTTATTATATTATTATGTATATCTGCTATCTATTGTTTCATCTTCCTACCGAGTGTGTTATTGTTCATTGTAATTAAGTTATTCAAAGTAATATTTTGTAATGTTTTAATTCTTATTTTGTTATTCATTTTAGTTCATATGATCAAATGTCGTATTGTGATTTAGTTCTTTCAATCAGATGTTATTGTGTTTTAATTTAAATGATCAGATGTGTTGCTTGATTTTTGGTTATTTGTAGGTGTGTTTTTGTTCTTTGTGTTATTTGGAAATTGTTTAACCAGCAAACTTTAAATCCCAGAATTTCATTAATTGAAAAGAACTAAATAGAAAACAAATGAACAGTATACTTAAATTATCGGGAATATTGTATTATTGATGAATAATAAACAAAATACATCGAAACGACACAACGGGTTGGTTTAACGAATACAAATACAAATCCAAATACAAATAAAAATTAACGAATGTCACAGAGAAGGTAGTAGAAATCAATAGATATTAGTTGGGTTAGAATGAACTTACAATCCAAAGTGGAGTTCCTTTCACTGTAAGAATTGAAGTCTCTGACCAGAAAATTTGATCGTGTAAACCACAGTTATTATATTATTATGTATATCTGCTATCTATTGTTTCATCTTCCTACCGAGTGTGTTATTGTTCATTGTAATTAAGTTATTCAAAGTAATATTTTGTAATGTTTTAATTCTTATTTTGTTATTCATTTTAGTTCATATGATCAAATGTCGTATTGTGATTTAGTTCTTTCAATCAGATGTTATTGTGTTTTAATTTAAATGATCAGATGTGTTGCTTGATTTTTGGTTATTTGTAGGTGTGTTTTTGTTCTCTGTGTTATTTGGAAATTGTTTAACGAGTAAACTTTAAATCCCAGAATTTCATTAATTGAAAAGAACTAAATAGAAAACAAATGAACGATATACTTAAATTATCGGGAATATTGTATTATTGATGAATAATAAACAAAATACATCGAAACGACATAACGGGTTGGTTTAACGAATACAAATACAAATCCAAATACGAATAAAAATTAACGAATGTCACAGAGAAGGTAGTAGAAATCAATAGATATTAGTTGGGTTAGAATGAACTTACAATCCAAAGTGGAGTTCCTTTCACTTTAAGAATTGAAGTCTCCGACCAGAAAATTTGATCGTGTAAACCACAGTTATTATTTGGATAAAATCTAATTAGGTTTAATTATTATTATTTATCAAAACTACATAGTTTTGGGGGTTTCACATCTAAGGTTAAATGTTTAATAGCCCCATATTCACATTCCGCATATATATATATGTGTGTGTGTGTGTAGGGGTAGGATCCAGTGAAAACTCCTCTTAATAAGAAAACTTAAAAACTCATAAAAACACCTAAAAACTATTTTTAACTTTTTAAAATTTTTTTTTTGAAGTTTATGTTTTTTCCATTATTCTTATATTTTGTTATTGGTTCCAAAAAAAAAAAAAAAACCTTGTCGGTAACCTCGTCGGTGTAGTGCACATGTGTAATGGTGTGTATTGCATGTATGCAAAAGTGTTTGTATTGCATAGTATACAACACTATTGCACATATTTGATACACACTATTGTATATATGCAATATAAGACTAATACACACATCGATTACACATTAGTACGTATGTGTAATACAACATTAACGCACATGTGCACTACATCGACTTTTATTTTATTATTTTTTTTTTCATATAATACAACACTGCTACACATATACAATACACAAATATTGAATATATAAAACTAAACACTATTAAACTTAAAAATACATAGTAATACACATGTGTAATACAACGGTTTCGCACAGTAATACGCATGTGCATTACAGCGGGGTTTTTTTTTAACTTTTTTTTTTATTTTTTTCGAGTGAAGG